>NC_059267.1:7049280-7124280 GCF_017591435.1 Portunus trituberculatus
GCAGTGACGAGCAGCAATTTCATGACATTTGTATTACTATAGTCTGTGGTAGTTTTCACCCATCTGTTCTTATGACACATCTATCACCGCCAGCACACACGTACGAACCACTAAGCCAGTTCCTCCTTACTACAAAAGCATATATTGTGCTCATTTGTAAAGGCTCTTTTCTTCCTCTATTAGTTCTATCAGAGAGACTATTCCATCCATTAGTTTTTCTGAGCCATCACTTGCACAGAACTTCTTAATCTTTTTCTGAGGAGACCGGCAAGGAAAAGCTGTATCAACATTAACAGATGGCTTTATGTGAATAACTTAAGAGCCACCAGTCTCATATCTTGAAGCTCCTGCTCGTGACTGAGTGAAGGGAAGAAATGGAAAGGAGTGGTGACTTGGGAGTGACCTACAGGGAATAATAAACAGAACACTCATGCACTACCCTGCCCACAAGAGGTAACAAAGTAGGAAGCTAAGGAGACAAGAGGAAGAGGGAGAGAGAAGCAGAGGGTGGAAGGGGGAAGCATTGTTACTTACAATTTCTATGTTAGGTGAGACTTGAATTACATTTACAGTGAGATGAACTGCAGAACACAACATACCTACTAACAAACTTACAAATCCAAATGATATCAAACATGCTCTCTCTTTCTCACTTTCTCTCTCTCTCTCTCTCTCTCACTCTCTTGCTTTTCTATAGCTTGGATGAGAATGAAAAAAGCAGAGGTGTGTGGGTGGGAGAGATGGAAAGGCAAGGGGTGGAGTGTAGGAGGTGATAGAGACAGAGAGAGGGAGAGAGGGGTAGGAGTGCCGTGAGAGAGATGGAGTGTGGGAGGGGACAAGGGTCGTGGAGGAAAGGAAGGAAGGGAACATAAGCAATATCCATGCAAGTTTAGGGTAATGGTTGGATGCACTTCACAAAAACACTGACACTTGGTAATGTTTTCTATGATAAACACTGGGACACTGAGTTAAATCTTGTCTTATTTTTCTAAAGTGTGTTCGAAAGATTCTGTGGGGAATGTTAAAAAAAAAAAAAATGACCGACACATGAAATTATTTTTGAGAATGCAAGGTTAATGCGCACAAAATATCTGGACGCGTAAAGCTCAAAGCAACATCAACATGAATAACACACACTAAAAAATCCCCCGCAAAATAATAAATGCAAAAAATAAACCAAAAGAAAATCTAAACTTTCCCCTTAATCAGACGGAAAACACAACATACAACAGCAAGCTTTATAAAAAATACACTGCCAAAATAATATATAAATAAATAATTAAAATAAATAAATAAAAATGTCAAGAGGAGAGTCACTCTATATACAAAGAGGAGTACCTTGTGTCCCTTTGCCATCAGTGTGCTTCAGGGCTTCAGGGGCGAGGGACAGCCAGGAACACCAAATCAGGCAAGACGAGGTGGCATGTGTGTGTATGCGTATGTGAGGCACATGTGTGTGTGTGTGTGTGTGTGTGTGTGTGTGTGTGTGTGTGTGTGTGTGTGTGTGTGTGTGTGTGTGTGTGTACAACAAGCGAGTGGGCAGTCATGCATTTTGTAGACAGCGTTCAGACGGCGGCCAGTCAAGAGCCGAGGAATGAGAAGAAGGAGCGAGTATTACTGTTTTGTTAATGTCTGTCTAGCCACAAGAATAACATCAACATGCAGCCACTGTACCGTACATTCTCCTAATGAACGCTGTGTGCTATGTGTACTGGAGATGTGCTCAACCAACATATTAACTTGTACTACCTCCAAGTGTGGCTTTGAATTATGCATCACACTGGTAACACTCAAGCCCACATTCTGAAAGGCTTTGCTCTCTCACCACCACAATTTCCTGAGGTCACAGAGATAATTAGCTAAATTCTCTTGTTGAAATCTTGTCAACTTGTCCCTAGAACTGGATAAACACTCTTAGAAACTCACAAAACTTTAACTATGGCCTTCTGATGTAGTGGTGGTGAGATGCAGTGTTTCAGTAACTCTGAGATGATTGCACGTAAACAAACATATGGCACCTGAAAGTACCCATCATACCTTGTGTTCTAAGAGTTTAAGTATAGGAATTACCAAACAATAAATAATTAGTAGTAACAATAATAATAAGTAAGTAAAAAGTATATGCAAAACAATGACTTCTTGACCTAAGCACTCTCTCCTTAGCACACACATACACACACACACTCACAGACGTACAGACAGACAACACTACAGCATATAACTACAACTGACACACTACCTACCCAGGGAAAACACCTCAAGCTGCTCTAAATCCTGCAAACAGCTCTACTTTTCTCAACACTTTGACTGCCAAAGACTCTTATTTCTTCATCCGAGTCATCCTGGATCACTTAACTAAACAAAAAATCAAATAAAAAAAGAAACATTTGAGATTTTCATTTTCATTCCAAGTGGCTTTCAAAGTGAAGCCAAAAAAAGTGTGTGAAGAAGTTATGGCAGTCAAAAAGTTAGAGATAATATTATTCATTACTACATTAATCTACAAGATCATTCATAGCTGCCACTGATGTTTCATTCAATGTGAGGTTATTCAATCTGTGTTCCAGTAAACTAAAGATGTGCGGAAACAATGTTATTCATATCCCCCAATGTCTGTCAAGAACCGATAACCTTAACACAAACCGATGGATTAAAGTAAAGACTAAGTACCATATTCAGAAACGCTTCCCTCTTGCTGTGTACATTTTCAGACTACAGAGACCATTATCCGAGTTTTAAAGCGTATTTGTTCTGTTGATAATGCAGAAAACTTGTCAACATGTCACTGGAATTACAGAAACACCCTTAAAAACCTGTCACTTCAACTAGAGCCCTTTGAAAATAGTGAAGGTGCGGCACGGAAGTGTTTCAGAATATGGGTCTAAATGCATAAAAAAAAAATCAGAATATCAAGGCCTCTATATGTGCATCCAGCCACACAGCCTCTGACGCTAACAAAACAATGCTCAAACTTGCCATGAACCCAAAGAAAATGTTACGAAATACATTCAAATCAATATACCAAGCCTCTATACCTCTACCAACACAACCTTCGGTGACACCAAGACTATACGTAAATGAACTGAGAACTATAAATAAGCTATGAGGAAGCTGAGACATGCTGGTCCTCATGCACAGTGCAAGTTATGATCATAAGGAATGAGAAGAGGAGTAAGATGATGGAGGAATGAGAGAGACAGTGCAGCAGTAGTAATGATGAGAGTAAACGCAAATCCTGGACATTTTGACGATCCTGTGTTGTGTTTTATGGAGACGTGTGTGTGTGTGTGTGTGTGTGTGTGTGTGTGTGTGTGTGTGTGTGTGTGTGTGTGTGTGTGTGTGTGTGTGTGTGTGTGGTTAGTGCTGTGTAGTTTTATTTGGTAATGCATATTATTAGTGGCAGTGGTGGTGGTGGTGGTATGTAACAGTGACATGTATGTATATGTGTGTGTTTTTAAGTGGAGACATGGGAGCGAAAAACTTGATAAAATGTAGTGTGTGTGTGTGTGTGTGTGAAGGACTGTTCTATCCTGTACATCCATCCATTCCCACAACAGAATCCCACAGAAGGAACTCACACTAAAATATCTACAAAGGAAGGAAGGAATACAAAACAGTGCCAAAGGAAGCGCTGAATCTGTGTGAGGAGAGTGAGACATTCCACTAAAGGGTGATTCAGAGAAAAAAACCATGTCATTTAGCTTCCACATGTACAACGGAAGATCAGAGAGAGAGAATTCACGTCATTCTTTGTTCAAGTCCAAAAGTTAACCAAAGAAATCATCCAATCGACTTAAGAATAGAGGAAAAAGCGACAGGAAAAGAATCTAAGGACATCCCAGGAGTAACTTGTAATGACATGAGTTTTTTTTCTAGTTATGGAAGTTCAGTCAGTTACAGCAACTCAAAATAGAAATATATGCATTAAAAAAGTGATCTGCCAATACAGGAATGCAATCTCCAATATGACATGCTGCAGAATTGTCATCATGTCAGCTGAGGGAAAGATTTTGATTGAGATGAATTAAAAAGCTCAAACATTGAAATAGATAACACTATATTATTTTCTATTGAGATGAATCTAATTAACAATTAAAATTTAACAAACTGACATTCTTCAAGTAGAGGAATTAAAAAATAATCATGTCATTACAAATCACTGATGGGGAGAGAGAGAGAGAGAGAGAGAGAGAGAGAGAGAGAGAGAGAGAGAGAGAGAGAGAGAGAGAGAGAGAGAGATACTACAGAGGCCACAAGTCCAAGTCTCTGGCAAATCCAATCATCTGTGTGTGACTGTCTAGCATCCAGCAGACAGCAGAGAGCAGCGGCCGCCACGCCACCACACCTTTGCTTCTTTCCTCACCACGACTCACACTTTTCACACCTGTGCCAGTCACTAACTACTGTGACGACACCCACACCACCCATACCACCCTCACCACCCACATACCTCCTCATGCCATACGGGACACCTATTCTAAAAGGCACAGAAATAACCTTATAACTTTCCCCCATGTTTACAGAGAGGCTTAGAGACACCTGTTTGCTTCCCTCCCCAGACATTGATAGCCCTCCATGCAACCCCTCCACCCTTCCTCTCCCTGCCAGCATGCACTAAGGTGTTGGTGAGTGGCTGTGGACAACACATGCCAACACTCCTCTTTTCAAGTCCTCACCACTCTCCTCTCATCATCCATGCAGTTTTCTTTGGTACATCACGGTCCAAAGTACAGTTTTCCCGAGAAGTTACCTATAGTATATTTAGAATGTGAACCTTTTGGGGGGAAGAACAGACTTGTTCACAACTTGCAAGTGAAACATGGACTGAGGGTAAACATTGTGACTTCAACACCTACCATACTAGTAATGCATCCTGTTTCACACACATACAAGTTACACATTGATTAATGCTCACATACTTTAGTCCTTTGCTAGCAGGGTCACTTTCTAGGGAACCTCAGATGCAAAAATGAGAAATGCTAGATTATTAATATTCATGTCATCATCAATATATACAAGGGCATAACCATCAACTAGAGAAACTGTCATTGGTCCACCTCAATCCTAAAAAAAAAAATCATAAAAATTATCAAAACCTACAAAACAAAACATGAACAGCTGCACCAAAACACTAAAAAAGAGACAAAAGATTATGCTTAAAAATATACTTGACAAATAAAAAAATCACAAAGGTTGACCAATGACAGAAAGTGAATTGGCCTACAGATCTTAGCATACAAGACTATGCTGCCCCACTACTTCACCAGCAACCACTTACATAGCCCAACACTGCCCCTGCCCTACACACACCCAGAAAAAGAAAAAAATCTCTGGTACACTGCTGGTTTTGAGAATGATAGTGACTCGAGCATAGCCATCAGAGAATTGGATAATAAATGAGATGGATATAAGATCAAAAATAGATTCATATATATATATATATATATATATATATATATATATATATATATATATATATATATATATATATATATATATATATAAACAGGGAGAAACATTCTTGAGTGCTCATATGCAGCATGAAACTGAAGCAGCATGACTAGACTCAGCCACAGTGGTAACCTTGAAAGCAATCCATACACACACTCCAAACACACAATAATATACAAGACAGGTACACAAATGGCAACTCAAATCACTGTCACTTCCCAAACACCCAGTGTAAAACATATCATTTCTCTTTCCCTGAGTGCTAAGCCTAAACAAGCCTATGCATCCCTAACTCAGCCTGGCCCTCTCATACCCACACCCTCCCACTGCTACCCTGCACCAACATCCACCTCAGGAACTAACCGTGCCCGTCGCCGGATCCTGAAGTCTGGATGCCCTTGCTGTAGGTGACCGTCTCCTTCGGGGGAATGTTGGTGGCCTGCACGCTCACCACAGACAAGGTAGGAGGCTTCTTGCTGTGGGCCGAGTCAGTAATTCATTGACTAACTGTATTTGAAAATTTTCAGGGATTACATCTTCAGTTAAGGAGGTTTTTATATATCCATTAGTATGTTGATGTATGTGATTTGGTGACCAAACGTAACGTTTGTATCTGGAAAGTTTTCAGTGCGTCTTAGTTTTTGGTAGATCTAATGGGAGTTAATGAAGTTTTCAAGAGTGTTTTCATAGTTCCACTCATGAGTGAACATGGATCCTACACAGTCTCTAGGAAAAGTACCCATAAGAACCTGTATAACCATGATGGGATGGAATGTCACACTAACATGAATATAAACTTGTTCAGTAAACCCATGCTTTGTCTGCTAAAGATGAAGGCAGTAGCCTTTGAAACATCTAGAATAAATACTTAAAGTCTATAACTGTGGGTTTACTGAACAACTGTATAACCATTTGTGAAGCTGTAGTATTATGAACTTTATGAGAACTGTGTTAAGATGTGGTGTGTTTGTCTGTCTGAAGGTCAATGTATAAATCTCTAGGTACTCTGGTTTGTATATGCATCTTCCTCTTGTTTACTTAGTGTTACCAAAAGTTATTCTCTTCATGTGTCCAATTTTTTTTTTTTTTTTTTTCCTTAATGTGAAAAGATAGAAAAAAAAATAATTAACAAGGATTGCTGATAATAAAATAACTGTAAATGATAAAAAACAATCATCCAATATTAAAGAGTGAATATAATAGAACACTGTAAAAGATAGATAAGATAGCTTCTGTTCACACACACACACACACACACACACACACACACACACACACACACACACACACACACACACAAACACACACACACAGTACATGAAACAATTCCTGATAAGAGAGTGATAAGGTCAATGGCTCAACAAATGATAGACACACACTATTGTCTCACACCACAAACAATGGACAGGTGGAAATTCAGCAGCTGACACACACACATACACACACCTCATCACTCAATAGAAATGAAATGGCCTAATTGTACACAAATCTCAAGGCAAAAATGTGTCCCAGTATTGAAGGAGTTAAGGCTTTTAGTAGATAGATAGAGATACAAGCAATTTCTATGACCGTCCTAGGAAAAGACTTCAGGACTAGACCAGATTGGGTTTTGTGAAGGCTGATTTATTTAACGAATTTGGGTTTTATTAACTCAAATTCGTTAAATAAATCAGCCTTCACAAAACCCAGTCTGGTCTAGTCCTGACATCTTTTCCTAGGACGGTCATAGAAATTGCTTGTATCTCTATCTATCTACTAAAAGCCTTAACTCCTTCAATACTGGGACCCATTTTTGCCTTGAGATTTGTGTACAATTAAGCCATATTATTTACATTAGGAACAGTCTATGGAAGTCAGAAGATTAATATCCACAGTCTTCACTATTTTAATCCCCACATGAGTTTCTGGAGCTGTATAAATAGTAAACAGAATGAATATGGAAACACATCATGGTACTGAAAGGGTTAAAATAATAACTCACTCTCTCTCTCTTTCTCTCTCACCTGGGAGTGCGTGGGGAGGCAGAAGCATTTGCCTCAAGGCTCTTATCTGGGGAGGCTGTTGGGTCCCCACCAGACTCGGAGGTGGTGCTGGACATGCTAAGAAGAACATCTGTGGGGCAAGAAATAGGGGGAGGATCAGTATGGAGCAATATAGTGGATAACACAAGAGACAGAAGCAGTGAGGTTGACATTTCTATGAGGATGACAGAAGGGAAGGCCAGCAATACGAGGAGAGGATGACAAGAATAGGGATATGATATGATAGAAAAGGATAGGGATAGAACAAGATAGGGAAACAGTAAGGAAATGAAGAGGTTAATATGGACAGGTAGCAATACAAGGACAGGAGAGACTGACTAGAGAAAACAGATACTTGGTGTGAAGATTAGCATAGACAGCAAACATTATAAACAAGAAAGGGTAAACATAGTAGAAAAACAGTGAGGACATCTGAGTAGGATAGAAGACAATAGAAATGCTTTATACATGATTATATGTAGGCATAATGGCTTCTTGCACCTTTCTTTTATACTCTTAGGACAAAACAAGAGAAAACATTAAGCAAGTCAAAAAGGGGAAATTTATACATGAATGGAGAAGGGAAGGGAAGGCAGTGGTGGGGAGAAATATGTGGTTACAACACGAGAGATGCAAATGAAAGGAAGGGAATAATAGAGGGGATAAAAATAAAGTAATGTTAACAGAAATGACAATGCAAATCCACAACCAGAATGCCGGTCAGTCTGTCACTTCAACAAAAGGTTCGCACAGGAGTTAGTTCACTCAAGACCTGACCTGACCTGTCCTAACCACCTTCTCCTCCATGGCTGGGGTAACACCACTATCAGGCTGAACCGACCTTGTGCTTCCTGCCGGCCCACCATTAAAGGAGGTTATCATCAGACCTTACCGTGAAATGAAGTACGCTAATGAGTATAAAACAATACATAAATGATCTATCAGTACATAAGTAACAATGTGATGGAAACAAAACCTTTGCAGCTCCATTGGTCAACTATTAGTGGAGGTTGTCATATGATCTTAGTAAATGACGGAAAGTATACTAACAACTTACAGGAAAAAAAGCTAAGTCATAATGCAAAAAAGAAAAACCTTAGCACCTTTCTTCAATAATCCCTAAATATAGTTTCCTCTGACACATTTCACAAG
This sequence comes from Portunus trituberculatus, assembly GCF_017591435.1. Classification (NCBI taxonomy): domain Eukaryota; kingdom Metazoa; phylum Arthropoda; class Malacostraca; order Decapoda; family Portunidae; genus Portunus; species Portunus trituberculatus. Next base: position 7,057,905 of record NC_059267.1, read on the forward strand.
TACTCCTACAAAAATAATCCAATAAAACCAGCTCCCATATGTCCACACAATAACTTTACAAAGACCACATATAGAAGAAAATATCATAGGACAGTTACTTTTTGACACTCTAAGGGTAAAAAAGAAAGAAATAGCATATAAAAAGTGGAAGAACTTGATGGACAGAGGAGAATAAAAGATTAACATCAGGGAAGCGCCGATACACAGGCCAAGCTTCCCGATCTGTACCTGATGAAAGAAAGTGTATAAAATGTGGAAGAAGAGGAAAAGTCAGTGGAAGAACTTGATGGACAGAGCAGAATAGATACGAAACAACACCAGGGAAGTGCCAATACAAAGGCCAAGCTTCCTGACCTACACCTGCCCTGACCTGACCAGCAGCAGCCTTACCTGACACGGGCGCCACCCCGAGGGACGCCAGCACCTTATCCAAGTCCTGGTCATCGCGTGGGGCATTGCTGGCCCTCGCTGCCGCCTCCTGAGCCTGCCGGGGAAAACACAGAGCTTACCTCCCTTACTCACTGGAGTAACTTGCCTTAGGATAATAAAAGGGAGGGAAAGAGAAAGGGAGAGAGAAAGGGTCAGTTGAATGTGTCAGTCCTAGTTTATGATACCTGTCTCTATTCACTATTTACTTCTCATGACTAATAATAATAATAACAATAATAATAATGATAATAATAATAATAATAATAATAATAATAATAATAATGAAAATCAAGCCTCCCATTTCCCTATTCAGTTAAAGCAATCAATCACAATCACAATCACCACCACCACCACCACCACTGCCAGCACCTCCTTCTCCAGCTGTCCCCGCCGCCTCTTCTCCCTCTCAGCTCTCAGTTGCTTCAGTTTGGCCAGCTTGCGTTCCTTCTCCTCCTTCCACACACTGCGCCGGTCTGGGGAGCCGAACCCCAGACCAAGACCCAGACCCTCCATGGCTCACACCACACAGTCCTGTCTTTCTCTTGTGCTTTGTGAGCTTTTTATCACAGATTTTTGTGTATGCGATCTATTTTTGTTCTCCAGGGGAGCAGTGTCTTAATTTTTTTCTAGGTATATGATTTTGCACTTTCTTTTTAATGTACTGATATTTCTAATTTTTTTTATTGTGTCTTTTCCACTTTTTTTATACTGCAACCTGTTTTTTTCTTTTCCTTCTTTTTTTTATAGACTGCAATCTGTTTCCTCTTTCTTTTTTGTGATGAATGTCACACTTTTCCACAACAGTCGCATGTCACTGCTTCCTTGGTGGTGTGTCTGGCTGCTGTCTACTGGTATAGACTCTCCTCTGCAATACATGTTTAGGAGAATGGAGTGCTACCAATTATCTCATTTATTCAACCAATCCTCTGAATAATTTGTTTTTAGTTGCAATTTGTACATTATTTAATATATTCTCTCTCTCTCTCTCTCTCTCTCTCTCTCTCTCTCTCTCTCTCTCCTGTCCCACTAGTCTCCTTATTCTTGATTCTTCTCTCTCTCTCTCTCTCTCTCTCTCTCTCTCTCTCTCTCTCTCTCTCTCTCTCTCTCTCTCTCTCTTCTGTTCCACTAGTCTCCTTATTCCTGACTCTCACTCTCATATTGTCAACTCTCTCTCTCTCTCTCTCTCTCTCTCTCTCTCTCTCTCTCTCCTTGTGGAAGAATGTGCCTTGTCACTACACAACAGAGCACAACACCACACTTCACCACATCCCTGCACCACACTACCTACTGTCCATGTGCCAAGACACACACACACACACACACACACACACTAAACATACTGTTGATCAATGACAAAATTATAAAAATGGAAGATAATCGCGTAGAAAACCTGAACATTCTGACATTCACTAAATAAATAGTTAAAAAAATCAATAAAATAAACAGCACTTAATGAAAAGAAATGCCAAATAATGAAGAGAAGAATCCAGAATTTTGAGCTCTAATTATGTAATTGGGTAAGCTGTGCACATTACCTTTTACCTGATTACATTGGAACACGAGGAGGAGGAGGAGGAGGAGGAGGAGGAGGAGGAGGAGGAGGAGGAGGAGGGACAGGTGTAGGCAGCCCCGCCCATCCACCCACTTGGCTTTAGGGGAATGCAATCTGACTGGCTAAGAGAGAGAGAGAGAGAGAGAGAGAGAGAGAGAGAGAGAGAGAGAGAGAGAGAGAGAGAGAGAGAGAGAGAGAGATCAACAGGTAAATTCCCTACGAATGCAGGATGTGAGGAGGAGGAGGAGGACTCACGTAAAGTTTATACCTCTCGGGGATAATAATAATAATAAAAAAAAATGTGAAAGAACCAGGAGAGAGAGAGAGAGAGAGAGAGAGAGAGAGAGAGAGAGGAGGAGGGAACGGATAAAAGGAAGAGGATGACGGAAGGAAGGTAAGTGGAAAGTCCTTGAGAGAGAGAGAGAGAGAGAGAGAGAGAGAGAGAGAGAGAGAGAGAGGAGGGGGGAGGACTATGTAATTATTAGCCAGTTCGTGAGGGAAAAGGAAAAAAAATGAGGGCAGAATGAGGTAACAATCAATAATGCAACTACCTCTCTCTCTCTCTCTCTCTCTCTCTCTCCGTCACACTTGGCAACACAGCAAACAATATGCATTCCAATACTGCCTAACAATCACCAGGGAAACTATCGTACTGTACTACTCCTCTGGCCTTCCTCCACACTCCAATAAATGCAGAAAATAATAAGTTTGATTTAATAAAAAAATCTGTAATTTATCACTAATATAGTTATGTCCATCTGTTCACAAGCCTCCCATACAAGTAACTAAATAGACAAGAAAATATAAAAAATATCAGTATAGCCGGAATTAACTACGATCGTAAAATCGCACAAGAAAGGTTTTTCATTCCTTCGACAAACTTTTTCTTCTCCCCTTTTTTCTCCACATTTTCTTCCCCGTGTGCTTTCCACCTCACCAAAACTACAAGGCCAACACACACACACACCCACGCAGTAACTCCCAGTCACAAACTCCATATGTGACAGAAAGAGGGAAGAACTTTTCATCACGTGACGCCGAAAACTGTTCATCACTTCGCTCTCCACTACACTAAAAGGACACACGGAAGACACTCCTCTCTCCATATACTAAAACGACGATTAATGTGTTTCTCCTGTTAATAATACAAAAAAAACTCCTCTTCTGTCAGTAGAACCTTAAAATCACCCTTGAAATAGTGTCACTTCATATACAGCCTTTAGAATAGCGGTGCAGCGGATATATTTCATAAGATTCCAGCGAGACTGCAGCCACACACTCACACCTACACACACACACACACACACACATCCAACACGCTAGCCAGACTAACACTGATTCATGACTGTGTGTGTGTGTGTGTGTGTGAGGAGGACGAGGAGAGAGGGAGGAAGGTGCGCCACGAGTTTCATGACAGCCGAGTTACCAGTTACAGTATTGCTAGACCAGACCGAGTGTTCCTTCAAACCTTCCTCTTGTCTGTCAGAAAAACAATACACAGGCGGAAATACAGATACACAGAAACATCCAAACAAAAGAAGAAAAAAAATCCGGTACAGGTGATCATACTGCACAGAAAAAAATGACTAAGTTGTAAGTTAATGAGATAACGAAAGATAATGGGGGAGGAGGAAGAAGAGGAGGGAGAGAAAATGGGAAGAGTAGGAGAGAATGACGAGTGGTAAAAGAGGAGGGGGGGGAAGAGGAAGACGTGGAGGAGGAGAGAACAAGTGAGGAGGATTAAGAGGAGAGAATAGTAATTTGTATTAGGAAGGGGGTGGAAGAGAAAGAGATGGAGGAGGAACAAAATAAGTGGTTGGGGAAAAGGAGGGAGGAATAACTTGTATAAGAGAGAGAGAGAGAGAGAGAGAGAGAGAGAGAGAGAGAGAGAGAGAGAGAGAAAGGGTGCGTTGGTCGAGAGTAATCATTGTTGCCAGCGAGGCGTGATCCCTGTGGTGGCGGTGCTGTAACTACTACCACCACCACCACTACCACGAAGTTTTAATATACTCTTTCTCTTATCTGGCATCATAATCTCACATCTCTTATTCTATTTGTTCCTGTTGCTTACCACAACCTTGTACACTCACGTCATGTATATTGCTTCGCTAATCCTTACTCACTCGCTACACACTGATCTTCCTCTCTGTGTCGTGATCACGATAAATTTGGTAGTAATAATGATAACTAGCATCTCAACACTACCACCGCCACCATTGCCACTTGAATTACTCTTACTTCCTCTTCTGCACTCCCCAACCACACACACACACCTCCTTGCATGTCTGTCTGCCTGCTTGTCTGTCTTTCCTCCAAATCAGTGCTTCTTAACCTGTGGGGCATGCTCCCTCTAGGGGGGTGGTCATTAATTTCCAAGAGGGGCGTGAGTCCTTAGGAAAAAAAGCAGGAATTTCTATAATTGTATTTGTCATTCTTCTTAATGAGAGCATGTTCATGTAAACAAGATGTTTATGAATAGAGCTAAAGTATCACCTTTTCCTTTAAAATCTGGGAGTGAATTATTGCATTCATATATGGAAGGGAGGCATGGAGGGAAGGACAAATTTCTAGAGGGTGGTGGCAATAAAATGGTTGTTAAGAACCACTGCTCCAAACATTAAAGGATTCAGTCAACTAGCATATCTGAGCTAAAAAAAAGTCTGAGCTATCCTTTAACTGAGTTGTCTTCCTACCAAGCACTTCCCAGTCTGAACTAAAACTACCTGAAATGTCTTGCAGCCCAAACACCATCTAGTCTAAAGTGAAAATTACATGTCTTTTTGCCCAAACACCTTCACATCTAAACTAAAGATAAATGAGAGATCACACACCCATCATACAGTCCAATAAAACAAGAAAAATAAATTCTGTTTAAATAGAGTGCATAACAGAAGGCATGACACGCACCTACCCAGCCTGAACTATAAGTGTCTGAGATGGCTAACAGTCTACATTCTACATGCACCCCCCAGTATAAGCCATAGCTGTGACATCTCGAAGCCTTAATATTTCCCTTCATAATTAAAACTAGTCGGGGGATTCAACAGTCCGACTGTCTTTCAGTAAGTTGCCTAAAAGATACAGGCCCTGGTCTCGTTTCCTCCTTCTCTATCCACAACAAACTTGGGGGATCTGGTAGAAGCCCTCCTAAGTCACTAATATAACATAACTTGACTGAAGGGCCTGCACTTGCCAAATATCACTAACTTAACCTCACCTAAGCTAACATAACACAGTGCATTTTTTCATTTTGACCTTACCAAAGCTCTCAGCAAATAATTTCTTTACCTGCAAACTTCCTAGTGCATCTTGAGTTGCATCAGTAATAGAAAGAGTCCTGAAACTCTATCAACAGTAAATGGTATATAATAACTGTGTAATGCTAGTTTCTCCTCAGTAATATGCACCAACAAAGGAGGCACAACAGTTCATGGCTGAGCAGTGAGAATCTTCAGGACAAGGTGGGGCAACACATGGATGAAATGAAGATGGAGACTGAGGACCCAGTGATGGGTATCTGGAAGCCGAATGAAACAGATGGAGAAGTTGTGTGAGAAAGTGAACAGGCCTTGAGTCACTGAGGCAGATCATCCTTCAGTAGAAAGTTCCTGGTGCTAAGGGACTGTTTGCATGTCATGTGTTGGAGGGACACAACTGCTGCAGCACCTTGTGGAAGCCAGGAATGCAAGACCTTCGGTATGTGTTAGCCCAGACCATCAAGGCAGCACATTGGCTGTCCAGGGTGAGCCAATGAGTCCAACGTGCAGAGACGGGATGCACAGTGGCCTGACACAGATCTCAATCCTGCAATGTGCTGACAAGAAAAGAATGAGGAGCCAGGAAAGAAGAAGCCAGCACCAGCAGACAAAGAAGCAAGTGACATTGGTGGGTTGTTCATCACATTGCGAGAAAACAGTGTTGTGAGTGATGAAGAGGAGAGGAATAGATAAGACCAAGCCACACCACTCTCCTACGCTTCCTTCCAGCCAAGCAGCCAGCATAAGAATAATGACATTGTGTTTGTCGCTACAGAGGAAGCACATCATGCCACGGTAAAACAACAGTGCTAATACCAGATTCTGGCTGTCTGTGGTGGTATTTGCAATGATAGTAACCAGAATGATAGTAAAGACAGTGACTGAGACAAGGATTAGATTCAGGGAACAGCGGGGAAGAAACTAAAGTACCCACACCATGACTTTCCCCTCATGCGGCAACAAAGGCTTTCAAAACAGTTTATCATGCCTTACTTCATGTCAATAGTGATGGTGAAAGTAATGACAATGATTTTGCAGCCAGTTTTTTTTTTTTACGATAAGGCCTATATCGCCTGTAGGCACACTTGAAGAGCATTTAGAAAGCACTGTTCAGCTTCCACCCATTAGTGGTGCAAGCAATTTTATTTATAGTGGTACCCATATTAGGCCCCATATCACCACCCAAGCTCATCTTGAGTGTAACCACCTAGAATCTGGGTATCATGGTGACATGTTGGTAACTTTAAACCACTTGACAAATGGCAAAGTGTTTTAAGGCTGTACGTGGTGGTATTTGAACCTACACATGGACGTCTGCCCGATCCCACGCTCACCACCTTATCCACTACATCACCACCTCCCTATAATATACACCTTCAGTTCCTTTCACCTCATGGCTAACTAAGACTCAGGTTAGCCATGCAATGCCAAAATTCACAGTGAGCTATAACACAAAACTAGTTGGTAAATATTTACAAGAGATCCTTCGTTTGCCAAATATGGCTGTTTGTCACCTTAAACTTTTTAGAAAAATGCAAAATTTGGTCTATTTTGGTATCTCTGACCAACTAAACCAAAACAAATTATTCTATGTTAACCTATCCCTAAAACTAAACTAACCTAAGCTAATCAAACCTAACGTAAAACTAATCTACCTCTAGTTTTTGGCATAATGTGTTTATTCTAAAAAACATCAATATGAATCAGTAATAGCAAAGCACTTGAAAAAAAAAAACTTCAAAGATGTAAAATACTCTAAGTATATTACCAAATGTGCAATCGTGTCATATGCTACAGACAAAGACAATTAATAAACATTAACCAAATAAAACTGGTGCATTTTATTTTTTTTCAAACATTATTACTCCTCCAACAGACAAAATAAAACTAGCTGGTATTTCAGGTATGTAGGTGGGGCAATTGTGGGGGTGGCGGGCAGCAGGTTAAGGGTTAACTGTCATAGTTCAACCAGACTGTCCCTACATCAACTTAGCGCCTCCCCAGATAAGAATAACAAAGTCAATCACGAAATTAGCCCAAAAAAACAGTATGTAATGACAACAAATAGTCAATTCACAACACCGGTTCCTGGAAAATGTGTGACCTGAGGATGAATGGCAGGTAACCCCATTCACCTGGGCAGTTTAATTACACTTGCCTACCCGTACGTTGAAATATTACTACTTAAACAATAAGATAAATTAGGGAAGAGGAAAGGGCACATTGGAAGGTGCGGGGAAACAATTATCAAAATATGAAAAAAAGCCAGAAAGAACACAAGGAGAAGAACAGGAAGACACAAGGAGAAGAAATGAAAGGTACACCGATAGAAGAAAACAGAGAAAGAAAGAGCGCAGAGAAATTTAGCGAAACGTCAAAAGTTGAACGTACCTCTTTCTGTTCTTTCTCTCTTTTCCTCCGCTCCTTCTCCTCCCTCAGCGCCATTAACTTGGCTTTCTTCCTCTCCAACTCCGCCTTCCTGTCCGACATGGTGAGGTGTTGGGAGGGAATGGCGCCTGCTGGATGAGAAATATCTGGTCAAGGCGGGGCACCAACCACAGCTGGTGACTCATCGATTGCTCCTCTTCTTCTTCCTTGGTCCTCCTCCTCGCCGCTCGCCCGTCAATAGTTCCAACACTTTCTTTCTCTGTTCTCACCCTCCTTCCCGGCGCTTAGAAGTCTTCTCTACAGCTGTATTTCATTATTTAGTTTTACCTCGTTAATGTTGTTTATTGTATTTTTTCTTTTGTTATAGAAAGTTTCTCTCGTCTTTATGTATCCATTATCCTGATACCGATAACCGATATACCGATAACCTCAAAACTCCGCCGATAGCCCGATACTACCGGCCGGTATAAGTATAAAGATATATGCTGCAGGGTATCTTTATTTAAAAATCATAAAATCCTTTTGTTTTACCTCATTTTAAGTTAATAGACTCCACTACGGCATCAGTCGCCGCCATAGCTAATTCAAAACTATAAAATAGCAAAGCAATGTTTAAATATAACATCTCGTAACCTCTCCCTCGAGCTGAAGCTGAAAGTAATGAGCCGTAGCTAGACTATGAAGACTGTGCACATGTGGTTATGTCAGGTGAAGAAGAGGCTGGGGCCGTATTAACAAAAAATATTAAAGTTTGTCTTCTTAACTTTGTCTTATCTTTTAAGAAGTCTTAGTAAATCTGGGTCTCGGTCTTGATGTGCATATAACGAGGTGTGGTGATATGCATTGGTTGCATGCAACATCATCACATGCAGGCTGTATGCACCATATCACCACATGCATGCAACCTACATAAGAAAGAAAACGAAAGAAAGAAAAAAAAAAAAAAAGCATGAGCATTCAAGTACAAAGGTACTTATTTCTGCAGCAAAGGAACCCAGTACAATGATAGGATCAGCGTGGCAGACAAAATTTCAGTCCCCTTACGTACATATTGCGACACTAGTTTAGATCCCCTCTTCTTCAATACTATGGCTAGCCTTCTTTGATATTGTAGTTAGTGCAGTGCAACGTAATATGTCACCAAACAGCCTAGCAAGGATCTTTGTACAAGATATGTTTGTAATCTAGCTCTCACTATCTCTTGGAAAAGACTCGTGGAATAAGCGCTAATTTCCCATCTCATGAGTGCACGCCTTGCCTCCCGCCAGCAGATATTGATCGAGACTCGTCTGGTCTTTGTTAACCAATACCCAGGCGAGTTTGGCATAAATGGACCAATGAGGGCAGAGCGGCTCGCCAGAACCCTGATTGCTATTGATCAACAAGGGACGGGACGGGGGCTGCCAGGGAAGCAAAGATTCTTCAATTTAGGTTTTTCTTACTGTCACTTTTCGAGAAGGACAGCTCTTCTCTGCACGTCTTTGGAAATAGATGTGGGGCTGAGAGGGCTGCGTGCTTCGTGAGTCACGGAGGAACATTTTACCAAGTACGAGGGATTGGAAGGCGGAGATTGCCGACTTTAGAGCCTTTAGTACGAGAACGTGGCGAGTAGTCATGACCTTATCTCGTCTGGGTCTCATTTCTTGTTCCACTCAAGCCAGTCACGGTCCTCACGCATCATGCCAAAGAGAACATCGCCTGTCAGGACTCGAGGGGGTGCTGGGAGGTTCAACGCATCCCAGAATGGATTGCAGACCGATGCGGAGTGAGGCATGAATGAAATGTACCTTTTGCGCCAGGCAGCGACGGCCAGCCTCACGCACTTGTTGAGTCTGTGATCGTGGCAATGGGAGGCTGCTGGAACGGGAGATTTTCCCCTTCACCCAACCTTCCTCGTCCCTCACCCTGCCTTCCCTCGACCCTGTGATCACTCCCCTCCTCATCTCTGCCCGTGTTATGCCCCCATCTTCTGTCTTAGAAGAAAAGAGGCTGCAGAAGTGATTTTTCGTAACTAAGAACCGTCCCTGTGATACTTGTCCTTCGTCTACTCTACTGTGACCTGGTGGTGGTGCGGGTGTGCGTGCCCTCTCTTATTGTGCCGTGACAAGCTAAGGAGAAGGCGTAGAGAAGTGCTTTTATGTCGTTCAGTGCTCTATTTCCCCTGCATAACCTTCCTGTGTGGATCTCATGTCGCCTTTAGATAGACAGAGGATCCTATTCTGCCAACGTCCTTCACATCGACTCTTGAAGCTAACACAGGACTCCCCGCTCTTCTGACATCGTTCTTCAGCCTCCCCTCCTCCTCCTCCTTCGTCCCCTATACTCGTCTGCACACTGAGGATAAACTGGTAAAACTTTTATGTTTATTTGTTGTTTATATATTTTCTTACGTGTATTCATAATATTCAAGTAACGCAAGACCGAGTCACTTTGATAAAGATTTGATTTGATTCTTCAAGCTGAGATACGCAATCTGTCTTTTACTGAATTTTTATGCGTATGGATTTATATAAGGGTTGGTAGTCTAAGGGAACACTATAACGTCAGGGAGAAAATATTATCCCCCCCACTTAAAAAAAAAAAAATAATAATTGCATTTTATAGATTTTTTTTTTTTTTTTTGCATGTTTAAGTGTGGGAACTCCATAACACAGGAATAAATGTAGTTTTTTGGGGGATTCATGAGTGCATAATTTAGTGATTTTCTAGTCTCTATAGAAGCGTATGTTAAATTTGGGTCACATTCATCACAAAGAAAGAACGTGTGAGATTCGTCTGGATCTGATGTGACAGCTGACTTGATTCCATTCCGCAAGTGACACGCATGCACATCTTGCCCCATTTTGCGTATCTTTTTAGCTCCGAGATGAGACGACCAGAGATCTCTTCCTTTTCCATTCCCTCCTAACACCACCACCACCACTCCCTCCTTCACAACCCCACTCCGTATCCTCCTGACCCCACTTTCCTGCCACAGGACCGAGGTGTGCCATGTGGGGTCGCGGGGGCGGCGGAGGAGGGGGTAGCCATGGGTCACTCAATGCGCTGGGAGGAGGGCCTGCTGGGGGTCTGGCCGGACGCACTATGTGGATCCCCTACTGCTCACACCCAGACACTCGCAACCTGCCCATCCCGCTAGAATTTGCTGGAAAGACTGAGTGTTTGAAGGTAATGCCATTGTATTTTTTCCCTGTTCATATTGTACCGTCATTGCTATTTCTCTTAATATTTTACTGTCTGCTCTCTTTCCCGCTGCCGAGACCGATTATTAAAAGGTGTATTTCATTCTCTCTCTTAGTTTATAAGCAAAATTGAGTGTTTGCTATCATCGTTCTCTTTTCCTTTCCTTAATATTTCACCTCTCCTCCCCCAATCTCTCTCTCTCTCTCTCGATTTGTTGGCAAAAATCGAGTGTTTTAAGTTGCCGTTATTGTAATCTTTCCTTTCCATTCGACTCTGCAGCCAATGACAGGGAGAAGCACAGGTGGACATCGTATGCTGGGTTAAGAATATCGTACATTGATGAAATTATTGATGGTATTACATATATTAATCCTCTATTTTTATTAATTTATTATTTATTTATTTGTTTTAACGGAGAAAGAAGAAATCTAATACTGGCACCTCTTCGCTATTATACTGATTTCTTATTCTTATTCTTATTCTTATCTTTTGTTCTTATTCTCGATAATATAAACTGTGTGTGTGTGTGTGTATATATATATATATATATATATATATATATATATATATATATATATATATATATATTTTTTTTTTTTTTTTCACACATTCAGAAAACACACACACACACACACACACACACACACAGTTGTTAGCACGCTCGACTCACAATCGAGAGGCCCGGGTTCGAGTCCCGGTAAGTGGCGAGGCAAATGGGCAAGCATCTTAATGTGTGGCCCCTGTTCACCTAGCAGTAAATAGGTACGGGATGTAACTCGAGGGGTTGTGGCCTCGCTTTCCCAGTGTGTGGAGTGTGTTGATGTAGTCTCAGTCCTACCCGAAGATCGGTCTATGAGCTCTGAGCTCGCTCCGTAATGGGGAAGACTGGCTGGGTGACCAGCAGACGATCGAGGTGAATCGAGGTGAATTACACACACACACACCGCTCGATCCCATACACACTCAAAACACGATATAACGACTCAAAATACCAACAAATACACTAGAAACTCACTAGAAACATCCAATATACATCTAAACCACCTCCACACCATAAAACACAACCAAAAGACATCCCCACACACCAACATCATTTAAAACAATCCAAGTGATCCCAAAATGCCCCCAAACAGTCTCAAAACACACCCAAGTACTCATGCACACCCACACAACATACTCAAAATACCTTAAATATACCTGAAACCATCCAATACACATGATAATACCCCAAATGCACCCCAACCACTTATAATACCCCAAACACACTCAAAAGATCGTGGAACACTGCCAGACACACCTAAAATACTCCAAATATACACCAAAAACATCAGTAAGCATTATAAAAAAACCCCCAAGATTACAGCGGAGACTTAGCTAAATATTGTGGCTTGGCTCCTCTTTCTCCTTTGTTTTTCGTCCTCCTCTTGTGTTTTGCTTTTCCTATTTCTTCTATATCTTCCTTCTACACACATGCACAAGCCTAGAAATACACAAAAATGCTTAGGAAATTCTAGATATGACGCAAAATATTGACGAATTGTGGTGTTAGAAGCGAGACGCGCCAGCCTAGAGCTAATGAGTCATCAGGGAGAACGAGCACAGCGGTTACTCGGCTAAATTACGTAAATAATTTTGAAAATGACCTACAGAGAAAATGAAGCTACGGCCGAATGCATGATATTTTATAACTTCATAAATAATTTAATTAATATCCATAACATCAAAACATCTCCAGCGTAATTAGTTTTAAAGAATTGTGTAAATTAATTGTGATAAATGTGTAAAAACATTTTCACTTATAACACTGCTAAAATCTCCATCCATTTCGATTTTATACTTATTTTGAAAAATATCTATGGTACTGGGCCTTTATGATACCATAAAGTCTCAGTTATAGCTTGAAATAAAAAACCTCCAAATGGCAAATAAAAATTTTGACTGTTAAAAAGGCTCATATTTACGCTATATAATACCACTAAACACTAAACAGTGACGGGAAACACGCTTCAAAGGCAACAAAATATTAATAAAAACTATAAACCATACTATGAAAGCGTAACGTACATTATCATTAGGGAATGTATGAAAAAAGTATGAGCACCGTGGTTGCCGGGGAGGGGGGAACCTAGAAAATAAAGCAATAACTCGAAAACTACCCAGATAACCTATAATACCTGAGAATGCAGCTTAGAGAGGAGGAGGAGGGTGTTATTATGGCCAAGTTAGATGGACTGAGGTGACGCAGCCCCACCCACCAACCATATATGGCACCACTTTAAGTTTAGTGCAGGAAGAAGTGTGTGTGTGTGTGTGTGTGTGTGTGTAATAACAATAATGGTGATGGTGTTGGTTATGGCACTGTTGTAGTCAATAGGCATATGTAATTTGTATAATATGCATTGTATGGTATGGTTGTCTGTGGTGGTAGTAGTGGTGAGGTATGGTATAGTATGGTGGTGGTGCTGCTGTGGTGTTGGAGTGTGGTGGTGGGTATGTTAACGCTGCACTACCACAAATTCAACTGGTGTGCGCACATGTGGGAAACGAGTGTGTGCAGCAGGTCATCCTCATCCTAATCTGCCCCACCCTGCTCCCTTGGCCTGTGTCTGCTCTAGCTTGTTCTTGCTTCCTCTTTCTTATCTTATTTTTTTCTTCCCTCATTCCCCACTTTCATTATCCTATTTCCTCATCCCTTCTCCTCATTCATCCTTTGTCTTTCTTCGGTCTTTTTTCCACTTCCTCGTCTTCGTTATTTTCCTCATTCTTCCTAGTTCTTACCCTCCTCTCTCCAACGTTCTTGTTCTTTCACTTTGTCTACCTTATCTTTATCTCCAAGTTTTAAATACTGCATGGAAATAGAGAGCGTGTGATCTTAAAATGAAAAATAATAAACTGACATTCTTCATAATGTAAAAAAAAAAAAAAAAAAAAAAAAAGTGTGTTTTGGGAGCATATATGGCTGTGTAGCAAGATTGACCACAAAGGACCCACATCACCACTGTAGGTCTGTCTTAGATGGCCAATTGTAGGCAAGATCGAGTGTTTCAGGCCCCAGGGTATCATATATAAGTTCTCTCTCTCTCTCAGTTGATACGGGAGCTGAACCGCGAGACTTCCAACTACCGTCACCTGGCCGTGGGTGTTGGAGGCAGCGGGGACTGTGAGCAGCTGAGAGATGAACTGAAGAGGTCAAGACGGAGAGCACAAGACCTTGCCAGACAAGCCAAGAACAAACTGAACCCTTACCTCCTAGAGTGAGTAGGAATACGTGGATTGGGATCTCTCTCTCTCTCTCTCTCTCTCCAATACTGGTTTAGCGTTATAGATAAGCGAAAGAATATTGCACATGAATTTCTTAAACATTTTCTAACATCACTCAGTTTCTCATCCTAAGACAAATATTCAGTAAGAGACATTGATACACTTCAACACAGTTTGGTTAATGTTTTTCCTCCACGCCATTGCAGGACAGACCCAGTGAGACCTGAAGTGGCCAGGCTGTGGAGGATTCTGTTCTGCTGCATAAGAGTGTTAGGTGAGGCAACAAACATAATAAGACGTGTTAAATTGTCTTGTAAGCCTTCCCCTTCCTCTTCCCTCTCAGTTGATTATCGGTTAAATGGTGTAATTTTGATAGGGAATGGATATTGTTACTTAAGAGTGTTTGGTGAATCAATAAACCATAAGACTCAAATTTTAATTTTCTTACAATAAAATAAGAATGAATAATGAAATAAGAGAGCATAATATCACACTACAAAATATTGGACTCAAATTGACTCTCCATGCACTGATTATCAAACCAAAGATGAATTACATAAGACAAATAGATAGAAAGTTATTACTACTGTCCTGGGAGACTATGAGGATAGCCTTGTAATGTGATAAAAGTGAGAAATAGTTACCTCAAGAGGCTAAAAGATGTTAGATAGCAATTATCAGTTTCTCCAAGACAGCCACTACACCTCACTATCTCTGTTGAACTGCCTTTCTGGTGTCTCTACAGAATAAGAGATGAGATGAAACTGTGAAATATGAGATGAAATGAGACTTTGAAATATGTATGAGATAATGACACAGCCTTTCTGAGACTGCCAGCAGACCCTCTACTTTCCTGTGCTAATTTCTCTCCCTGATCACTGGTATGTTTACAGAACAGGAGATGCTGCGAACACTCACCCTGCAGCACACTTTTGGGCTGCACCTGGGACCTGTGGGACTCATCAACACAGGAGTGCATGAGTATGGAGGCAGCCACCGGCCAGGCCCTGCATCTCTGGAGGCTCTGGAGCTGCCCCTGGATGACAGACAGGCATTGGAAAGAGCTGAGGTCAATCAGTTGCAAAAGTAAGGTCAATATATATACTGTACTGGATCAAGTCATATAAAATCTATGGGAACTGTTATTTCTTGTTATAAAGTAGAATATATAATTAAGGTAAATTCATATGTATTTTTTTCTTACCTTGCACCTACTCTAATCTTGAGACCAAGACAGATGTAGGGTGCTTGATACAATCCTACAGCGATCATACCATACAATACACCATACAGTACAAATTGCATTCTCCCAGGGAACTGATCGACCTGCGGAACCTGATCAATGTGATGGAGAGCAGTCTGGACCTGAAGGCATGGGTGCTGGATGAGATCACTGAAAAGCAGCTCCTGGCAGCCATTAATGATGACTCCCCTTCCTTCCACGACAACAATGAGTCAGGCTGTTCCGAGGCTGAATCTCCGGTGAGTTCCTATCTATCATATATCTATCCCTAGTATTCTTATGCGAGTCACTCTGTCTGAGTCAACTTAAGTACAATCACTGGTCTAATGTAATAACAATGTTTTTTTTCTGTATGTATTTCTCAATCTGTCATTTTTTCACAACAACACATCTACAAACAAAACATAACATGATGACCTGTGATGCTCTGAATAACCTGTCCCTCTCTTCCTTCCTTCCTCCCACAGAGTGCCGAAAGTTTAAACACAGTGCAGAGGAGGCGATACATTTGCTACATCCTAAGCTGTGTGGTGGCAATATTCCTGCTGGGGACGGTCCTTGGCATCCTCCTTGCTCTCTTTACCTAGCGCCTCACTCACACCAACACACTAACACACTATTCAGTATTTTTATAGCAGAGGTTCCTTCGAGACTATTCTGTGGGCCATCTCGTTCAGTGTGGACGCCAGTCAGGGCTAGACTTACTATAATGCGCATTTTTGTGGACGTGATAACTCTACTGCGCTATGTCCCACCCGCCCGGCCATTAGCTTAAAGGACTCAGGTGTATTGGTACGTACGTTAAGCTTAGTAATGGAAAAAACTCTACCTGGAACTCACAATCTTACAACACAATGGATGAATATTTTGTTGTGTACTTTTCTTCCTTGGTGATTCACAGTTTCCTTCCACTGAGTGACTATGATGCTTCTGCTAAGTTGGCACTTTTCATCCAGTCATGTCTGATTTAACAAGGTATTTCTCTCCATCCCTATAGAGTGACAATATGTAAATATAGGGAAAGATGTGGTAAATATGTGCTCAATTTAGGTGTCCCAGATCTTAATTAAGCTCATACAGTGTGCAAGAATGAGTGTGAGTGTGTGTGTGTGTGTGTGTGTGTGTGTTGAGCAGGATGCATGAGTGTATCTAATGCTGTATAACTTTACTGCTAGTTACCATTAGTGAATGTGCATATTATATTTTTCTTTAAGAGGCAACAGCTAGTACAACATTAAGGTTGACTGACTGACTGACTGATGGTGGTGGTGGTGGTGGTGAAGGTTTTCCTGTGCATTAGTTTTACAGTATTTGTGATGCAAAGTGCAAAACAAAGGATACATTTGCTCATTTGCGTAGTGTGTTAAGCTGTGGCCCACATAGTGCACTGGTCCAGATCTGTGATGTCCCCTTGTCTGCCGGGACAGAGGAGACCATGGGGAGACAGAGACCAAGCTACTCTCATCCACTCATCTCTCACAATGGACCAATAGTGTGACTTCCTGCTAAACCTTCCATACATTTCTGGCCACACTAACAAAACAGACACTCTCTTAGTCTCAGCCATTCATCTCACAATGGACCAACACTGTGACCTCCAGCTTAACTTTTCATGCATTTCTGGCTATACTAACAAACACTTGATTCAGTCTGTCTGTCTTCTGAGCCTTCTCTCAAGTGGAGTGACTGTCAAAGCTACAGAATCATAATTAGAAAAGGTTACTGTGATGTTTCGGTAAATGAAACTTGGTTCAGTCTGTCCATTGGTCTCTCTCTCTTCCTGGGTTTCCTCTCCTTACAGGGAGTGACTGCTGAGGCTACAATAACAGTCTTGTCACACTGGAGCTGAGATTAATAGTGTAAGTAAGGTTCATGCTGCTTAGCTCATCAGCTCTTCATTTGTAATTGTGCCAAAAAAAAAGTATTTTTATTAGTTTTAACTTATAAATCACATTCTAGAAATTACGATAAGGTATTTGTATGATAAGGTTACGATAATCTCAATAAAGAAACGTAACGAGTTACAAACACGGATGTACAAGGAGAGGTTTGCTGCACGGGAGATGAAAATGCTGGCTGTAAAAAATGTAAGACCAACCTGCTCCATTTAGTTATAATAAAGAACAATTTGACAATGTCTCTCCTTCTCATCAATCCCCTATGCTCTCGGTTTACATCTTTCCCCACGAGAGTTCATCCTCCTCTCAACATCAAATAAGTTATCTCTAAATTATATTTAGATTCTGTTACATCATATTAAGCAAAGGAGTGTTCTGTTGCCACTCCCCTACTGATCCTAGGATACTGCTAGGCTACACCATTAAACATAGTGAGATAAACATCTGATATACTGTACGGTCATGTAATACTTAGGTGATGGACAAGAGGGTGAGAGATGGAGTGTGCAAGATTAGAAAAAGAAATACTAGTTGATATGAGTGAGCTCTAAGAAATGGCCACCTTAGTACTAAGCGCCACGTTCAAAAACACTTCCCTCTCTCATCATGACCGTTTTCAAAGAATACAGACTATTAGCTAAGTTCTAAAGGGTATTTGTCCTGTTGATAATTCAGAAAACTTGTTAACATGTCACTAGAATTACAAACATCCTGAAAAACCTGTCACTTCAACTATAGTCCGACTCAAATATAAAGGCCGCTCAGGGGGGGGAGACCTTCACCAAATGTCGCAGCCCCAATTAAAGGATTAACACTGAAGTGTGAAGAAACACCCATCTCTCTCTCTCTCTCTGGCTTGTTACTTCCTCCTGTTTCTTATTACTATATACTCTATTGGGGTGGTGAAAATGCAGGCTGTGTCTCGCAGACTTGATTGATGCCAAAGCAGATTCATCGAACAGTTCTCTCACTGACGTTTGTTGCTTTTGCTGTCCGGGCAATAGCTTTGGAGAAATAAATTATAGGTCCTCCCTTTGCCTTCTCCTCTAAGCAGAACTTGTCGACTCTGTAAATAACTTCTTTCTCTTGACTATGAAGGTTGCGATGGTGAGTAGCGCGGACGAGATATTCACTTTCCATCGTGAGCGACAGGGAGGAGGAGTGACTCGATTTGACCTGGGGATTATCAGCGGTCAGGGAGGTTGCCCTCATCCATGTTCAGCCTTGAAAAGTACCAACGCTGGAGAGCAGTGGTGCTACATTTCATGGTATCTATACAAAATCATTGTCTTCATTACACTAAAACAATATTCAAAGCTCTCTATACATCCTTATTAGAAATTTAGAGGAATACACTTTTATGACGGTTCATTAAGATGTAAGCTAATAATGAGATCGAAACATGTGCTATGGTGGTTGGCACGCCGCAGCCGGGGAATCACCATTAGGTCTCCCCCATGAGCGGCCTTCATATTTGAGCCGGACTATAGACCCCTTTGAAAATAGTGAAGGTGCAGTGTGGAAGTGTTTCAGAATATGGGTCATGCAAAGATAGTCTTTAAACTACCATAATCAACTTATACAGTACTACATCCCTTCGTACGTTCAACTTTTCAGACTACCATTGCTTCATTTAATGAATCCCAAACTGGAAGTGTATGTCACCCAATGCACTGGGTTACAAAAACAAGACATACATTACTCATTTATTTAGAACTTCAGCCTGTGAGGATACATTTTGTTCCTGAGTCCGAAGGGAGTGCCCAGGTAGCCAAACAGCATCTTCTTGTCCTCACGCTTGCGGATCACAGACATCACCATGCCATCCACAACCGCCTGGTCCTTCTTGCGCTGGGCAGACGGCACATATTTCTGCACAAAGGATCCACATTGTATTACTGCTGTTACTATGATGAATAAAGCTTAAGACAGTAGGACACAGCAGTGCTTCATTGTGTATTACTGCTGCTCCTACCATGACTTCAGCTAAGGCAGTAAGACACACAATGATTGATTATTACTGCAGCTGGTACTATGACTTCAGCTAAGACAGTAAAACACCCATGATTCATTGATTGATTTCTTATCTTAGTGGTGTAATAAAGGTATTTATGAGAAGAGCAAAGAGACCAAACCAATTAATACAGTTATTATACAGTGAGGCAAGGTATGTTGACTCACACACCTCACACCCTTGAATGCAGAAATTACATTGAAGAAAAAGCAATAAAGATCAAACAAAGTTGAAGGAAAAGGAATAAAGATAAAAATAAAATACTATATGGAAACGACAAGGATAAAATACCATCACACACACACAGCTCACAGTTTAACCCAGCCCAGAGTGATTCCCTCACCTCCTGCTTCTGTTCAAAGATGTCTCCTTCCTCCTTCTTGGGACGCTTGGCCTTGATCCTCCTGAAGTACTTATCATCGATGTTCTTGGGGACACTGAACGCATTGATGTCCAGCTTGGTGGCCGTGGCAATCAGGTAAATCTGGTTAACGCGGCGCAGAGGGCAGGCATTGATCTTGAAGGGACCTGAGGGAGGGACAAGGCAGTCAGTGGGCAGTCAACACACAGACTTGTATGTATTCTCAAACACTTTTGTATTTCACCTCCACTATTTCAAAAGACTAAATTTACACAAATAAAAACATTTTTACATCTCTAGAAGCAGATTGACAAGATTTCTGCATTGTTAACTGGAGAAACTCTTGAAAATCCTGCTAATCATCTCTATGGCTTTGGAAAATAATCACGGTGAGAAAACAAAGCATTTCTGAATACAGACCACAGATGTCAGACTGTGTATGATAGAGACCTACAACAGGCAAGAACTAGGAAATAACACTGGATAGGAGATTAACAATGGTGTCTGTGAAAAAGAACTAGAACAAACAACTGTCTTACAAGAATGACTAGGAAACAATATTCAGCACTGAATTAATAATGGTGTCCATGATAGACCTAAAACAGATAAGACTGACTAAGAAACAAGACTTGGCAAGAAATAAATAACAGTGTAATGAGGACCAAGAATTGCCATTACCTTATAGATTAGATAGAAAAACAGGACTTGGCAATAAATTAATAATGGTGTCTGTGATGAGAACCTAAAAAACTTAACTTCTTTAAATGACAGACTATTATAAAACAAGAATTGGCAATAAATCAATAATGGCCTATGTGTAGAGTTTAGAATAGCCAGTAAGATAATAACAACAATAATAATTAGAAGAAAAATGACTGCAGAAAATTAACAACAGCATCACTGGGAAGACTGAAGAGAGAGAAAGAAGTTAGTCAAATAAATGGAATGGAGGAGAAAGAATGGAAGAAACCAAAAGAACGTAAAGGAAAGAAAAGGAAATTCAGAGAAAAGAAAAGCTGAGAGAATGAAAGAAAACAAAAAGAGAAAGGTTAGTTACAATATAATCACATTTATCTCACCCAAGACAAGAGAGTGAACCAAACAACCACAACCACCACCACTAGAGAAAGAGACAAAGAGAAAAACTGACAATACAAGAAAATAAGGAGAGAAAAAAGTTATAATACAACTACTCTAACTCCCCCTAAACAAATAAGAGAACCAAACCACCACCATCACCACCACTAGAGAAAGAGAGAGAGAAAAGTTGATGATATGAGAGAAAAACATGGAAAAAGATAAAAAAAAAGTTACAATTACACTTTATCTCTCCCAAGACAAGAGAGAGAACAAAACCACGACCACCACCACTAGAGAGAGACAAGAGAGGTGGAAGAAAGTGGAGTCCTCACTGCCATGGAGAGATAGAAAGGCAATTAGAAGTGCGGCTAAAGAGTTTCTAGAGCAGGCATGGAGAAAATGTCAGTGTAAATTGTATTCCCTGCTTTGTGTTCTCTGTTCTTTCCTTCTGCAGGCTGTGGAAGGACCAAGACTAGAACACTGGAGGGACTCAGGACATATGAAGTAATATAAAGCATAAAAGGTCATAAGAAGAAAAAAAAAGCTGACAGTAGAGAGAGAGAGAGAGAGAGAGAGAGAGAGAGAGAGAGAGAGAGAGAGAGAGAGAGAGAGAGAGAGAGAAGAGAGAGAGAGAGAGAGAGAGAGAGAGAGAGATTAAAAATAATAATAATAATAATAATAATAATAATAATAATAATAATAATAATAATAATAAATAAATAAAATAAACACCAGGATACGCACCAGTGACAAGACAAAGGCCACTCTTAAGCTGCTTGAGGAACACAACCTTCTTTCCCTTGTGGATGCCGGCCAGGAGGATGCAGATGGTGCCGGGAGTCAGGGTGGACCGCAGGGGCTTTGTGTTGCGCCTTGGGGGAGAGAACAGAACACCTCAGTCAGAGCGGTGTGTATTTACCTAGTTGTAGTTTTACATAGATGTGTGTATTTATCTAGTGTGTGCGTGTGTGTGTGTGTGTAAGAGTAGAAATTATGTCAATCTTTTCTATCCTTTATATATATTATTGTTTCTCTATTTTATTCTTTTCTATTTATTCATCATCCTCCTTATCTCATCTGAGGAGAGGAGAGGAAAGAAGAGGAGTGAAGTGACATGAAGTTGAGATGAGATGAGATGAGAGGAGAGGAGAGGTAAGGTAACATGAGGTGAGGTGAGGTGAGATAAGGTTAGGTCAGATTAAGTTAACTAATATTGAGTTAGGTGAAGTCAAGTCAGGGTCACTCACTTGACACGCTTGGCCCTCTTCTTTGGGTTGGGCTGTGAGGCATAGTAGGCTGGCAGCTTCTTCACACGAACCTTACGTGTCCCGCCATTCTTGTCGCCTCCGATGGGTTTCTCCACAAAGGTCTTGGGCTTCTCGGCTGCCTGCTGTGGGGGGAAGATAGAGACATGCTAGTTATTAAGGCTATTTTACGTCACACACACACACACCTTAACATGCACAAACTTACACTCAAAACTTTACAAAGCAAACAAACTCAAAGATGTGAATTATAAAGACAACAATTTTCTTTTCTCCTTTTCATTTATTCTCAATCTTTCTATTTTCTTTCCCATTCCTATCTTTTTTTTTTGGTAGATAAAGATGTGAATTACTAAAAATATTCTATTTTCTCCTCCTCCTCTTCCTTTGCATTCATTTTGTGCAATTTTCACTCTTCTCTCTTTTTTTTTCATTCCCAGCTTCTCCCTTTGATAGATAAAGAGGAAACATTAATTATTATTATTTTCATTCCTTCTGTTACCTTTATTTCCTCTCTTTCCTTTTCCAATCAATTTCTTCCATGCCTTCCCATTTTAGTCTGTCCCCCCTCTCTCTCTGGAAGAAAGCAAAAAAGGAGAGACAAGAAAGGATGAGAAGAAGGGAGAGGGGAAGGAGAAATAGGATGAGAGGAGGAAGAGGGAGAGTGATAGGAAGAGCAGCCAAACACCAAACGTCGAACACACACACACACACACACTTCACCTTAATGTTTTTACTCTTGGGCTTGCCGAAGCGAACGCCGCCCGGCTTGATGGAGCGGCGAACTGTTTTGGTTTGCACCATCTGGAAACACAACAGAAAATGAAAATATAATCTTCATGTCTCACTGTTTGTAAGCCCTCATACTATAGGGAAATTGGAAGTAAAAGCTATAAAAATAAATAAATAAATAAATAAATAAATAAATAAATAAATAAATAAATAAATCAAAAAAAAAATAAATAAAAAAAATAAATAAAAATAAATATAAATAAAAAATACAAATACATAAAAGTGAAATATATAAAATAAGTCAATAAATAATAATAAATACATATATACTACTACTACTAAAATAAATAAATGAAATAAATAAAAAATAGAAAAAAAATCTCTGTTATTTCACTGACTTATCTTTTCAATTCTGGAAATAATAATGTTTTTCTTTCAAGTCATACAGGGAAAATGGAAAAGATATACAGTCCTTCCCTATTTCAAACTGACACTGGAAAACAATAGATGAACGAGTATCAAACAAATATCACGCACTAAGAAAACGATGAAATATAACTCACTGTTTGTTACTTTTCACGATCTATTAAGTTACATTTCGAGAATATTACCTTCAGAATTCACCATGTTTCATATTTTGCTGATTTATTTGTTTTATTTAGCTATTTATGGTTCTTTAAATGTGATAAGTGAGAAATCTGGCAAGGAAATTTGCAAAGAAAGAGGGAAAGAAGTGGAGGAGGAGGAGGAAAGCCTACAAATATAAAAGAAAAAAAGGAAAAGCATAACAGTAAAACAGAGAGAGAGAGAGAGAGAGAGAGAGAGAGAGAGAGAGAGAGAGAGAGAGAGACTTACATGTACATAGAACGAAAATAGCGTTATGAGTTTTCTTAATTTGCATCACAACAATATTTCCCTCCTAAAACCTCCACAGCCAACCACAATCCGGCTACAAAATGCAAAAACACTCAAAACTAATATATTCACTATTACCATAAGCCACGAACATCTTTGAGTTACACCCTTCAGTGCCATGACACGTTAGTTAATTTGCAGTTTCAACAAGTAGACCGTATCATATAATTATTTTCCCCTATGTCTAACAGACTTGGGGGACATCCTGGGAAGGCGGTGTTTTAGGGTGAGGGAAACCAAACCAAACCTAAAATATGTCCTGAAGTTCTTATTAATTTCCGATAGGGTAAAATAGGGGTTAGAAATGCTCGTAGAAGTGTGATCTTGACCGTGAGAATGTGTATCGTTACGTGAGGTGTATTGGTTCAAACTGCAATAATTCCACGTTTCCATATTCATTCTGTTCATTTGGCGATTTTATGCAGCTTCAGAAACTCATGTAGGCGATTAAAATAGTGACGACGCTGGCCATTAATCTTCTGACCTCCACAGACCCTTCCTAATGTAAATAAATCGTGTAATAATACCTAAAACTCAGTCAAAAATGTGTCCCAGTACTGAAGGGATTAACTAAATTTACTTAACCGGTATGGCCTGCAAGAAAACGGTAAATTTAATAACCTAACTACTGCCACTTGGAAGATTAATAAACTGACGTGTATTTTTATTGCTAACCACGCGCCATACACAACAATTAAAGCCTAAAAGTGCCACAAATATTCCCAAACCTCCACATGCCTCACTCAGGGTTTGTTTACATGAAGGCGGGACAACCATGCATATTTATCTCTCATTTATCTAGTCATCCCCGCATAATGGCCCTAATTTCTCCCTTTCCTCGCCTTCACTGGTGTCCCGGCCGTGTGTATGTGGTGTTGGATTGGTGGTGATGACATTGGTGTGGTAGATAACAAGCGATACGTACCTCGTCCCAGAACACACCGCGGCCCGGGCAGGAGGGAGCAGAAAAGAGCTTCCACCAGATGGCTCTTCTATAACAACAAACCTGAAAAATATATACCGTCTTAATAATTGCAATAAATAACTCAATTTATATATATTTCAGTGGTGAAAAAATAGGTTGATATTAATGGTAGCATTATGATTTAAGTTAATACAGTTTAGTGTGAATTACAAACTTTTGACCTCTCACCATCAACTTCACATGAATGAATGAATTTATGTATGTGTTATAATCATAAAAGAATAACAATTAAACGCTAATATGAGAGAGAGAGAGAGAGAGAGAGAGAGAGAGAGAGAGAGAGATAATTTACTTTACACTATACACTTATTCCATTTTTCACTACAAAAGACCATTAAACGTAATTAGATACGCGAAATGAACACGATAAAAACCCCATCATTAATATGATGTTTGCAGAGAGAGAAGTGGACAAAAAACTAAAGTCAAGATTAAAGACTAGACAGAGAGAGAGAGAGAGAGAGAGAGAAAGAGAGAGCCACCTGAGTCTAGCTTCCTGTCCTTCATCTGTCTGGAACTTGTCTGGGGCTTGTGAGGAGATAAAAGTCACAAAACGCAAGATAACTGTATAAAAAGGTACTTGAGTGTGTTTTTGGGTAATTCCTGTGACATATGCATGGTGGACAGGTGTGGGTGTGTGAGGCACGTGTTGACCTGAAGTGACCTGTGAAAAGTAGAATGAGGGCAGAGCATGCGGCACCAGTCACACACTTGATACTTAGATATTTGATACACAGCCTAGGTATGTAAAATATATGGGTGTGTGTCGTGGAAATCTTTCTCTATCCATTACTTACCTCTAACACAATCTTCAATTCATGGAAAGCTTCATCAACGGTAACTATACAAGCTATCAAGTATCAAGCTTTAGGTCAGTATGGATCATGACACGTTCCTTCATTCATCTCACACGATAGATAACACAAGCTACAGATTTAGATCATACAGTTTCTTAGTTGACATCCTGGAAGAGGCTTATGCCAGTGGCTCCAGATCTTCATTTCTGTATTTTGGTAGCTTGTGATGGATCTCATGTGCTTTATAATCATTATATAGATTTTGATTTGCCCAGAATTTGTCTAATTTTGCCTCAAATTTCTTTCCGGAAATTGCTGAAACTACCCACTCAGGCAAAAGGTTCCAAGAATTTACTATCCCACAGGGAAAGGCATATCTCTTGACATTTAATCTGGTTCTTGATTTGAAAAGTTTCAGTGAATTTCCTCTACTTGTTCTAATTTCATTAGATTTGAGTAATCCCTAGCAATATATCTCATCATATTTTCCAGTAAGAATCTTGAAAGTTTCAATCATATCTCCCCGTGCCCTTCTGTAAGCTAGTGTTGGTAGCTTCAGCTTCCTGAGTTTTTCTTTATAATTGAGACCTTTTAGTTCTGGAACCATCCTTTGTAGCTCTACATTGCACAGGGAGGCGGTGGCGTAGTGGATAAAGTGGTGAGCGTGGGATCGGGCAGACGTCCACGCGTAGGTTCGAATCCCACCACGTACAGCCTTATAACACTTTGCCATTTGTCGAGTGGTTTAAAGTTACCTACATGTCAACTTGATACCCAGGTTGTAGGTGGTTACACCAAAGATTAGCTTCGGGGGTGATGTGGGCCCTAATATGGGTACCACTATTAATAAAGTTGCCTGTGCCACTAATGGGCGGAAGCTGAACAACGCTTCCCATACACTCTTCAAGTGTGCCTACAAGTGCTATAGGCCTTACTGTAAAAAAAAAAAAAGAAAAAAAAAAAAAAATCTCCACCAATCTCAATATCTTTCAGGGGGTGAGGATTCCAGACCAAGTTTGCATATTCTAGATGTATTCTTATCACTGTTTTGAACAGTGCTTTATAAACCTCAGCGTCCAATGCAATAAAAGTTCTTCTAATTAGCCCCACTAATTTATTTACTTTATTTATCTTTTCAGCCAGATGGTCAGCACAACTTAATTTATCATTGATAATGATTTCTCTTCAAAGATTTCATTCTTGTTCATAATCTGTTTTCTCTTTATCTTTGTCCATAGTTTCTTGTTCATAGGTAGGTTTTCATTTGTTTTCCTCCTAGAGTAATTAAAATTTTCTATCATTCATGGACACTTTTATTTATGTATCATGTATCATCAGCACATGCTACTGGTCTGTGTGTCACAAGGAGAGCCTACACACACACACACACACACACACACACACACACACACACACACACACACACACACACACACACACACACACACACACACACACACACACGGCCCGGTAGCTCAGTGGTTAGAGCGCTGGCTTCACAAGCCAGAGGACTGGGGTTCGATTCCCCGGCCGGGTGGAGATATTTGGGTGTGTCTCCTCACGTGTAGCCCCTGTTCACCTAGCAGTGAGTAGGTGCAGGATGTAAATCGAGGAGTTGTGACCTTGTTGTCCCGATGTGTGGTGTGTGCCTGGTCTCAGGCCTATCCGAAGATCGGAAATAATGAGCTCTGAGCTCGTTCCGTAGGGTAACATCTGGCTGTCTCGTCAGAGACTGCAGCAGATCAAACAGTGAAACACACACACACACACACACACACACACACACACACACACACACACACACACACACACACACACACACACACACACACACACCTATACACAACAAGTAATGTACAGAGAAGGTGGGATATATTTATGAACCTTTATAATGAAGGGATTAACAGATATGTTCCTAAAATCAGATCCAGTGAGGAAGAGAGAAAGGAAGTCTGGTATAGCACAAGATATAAATCAGTGAAAGTGAAAAAGAAAGCAGCATGGAATAGATAGAGAAAAAGAGGACATAACAATTGGAAAATTAATATGTCCAAACACTAAGACAGGACAAAGGAACTATGAGAAAGATATAGTAGTTGACAATTGCAAAAATGAGCTGAAAATGAAAAAAAAAAAAATCAAACAATAGATAGATTAAAAGTTGATAATGTCACATATGAGGATGCAAGATCACCGGCAGAAATAATGAATGGGTGCTTTGAATCTGTATTCACCAAAGAAAATAAGTTTGAAGGAGCAAGAGCAGGGCACAAAAACAAGATAATGAGGGAAATTCATGTGGAAGTCAAAGAAATCAAGAAGATAATGAAAACGTTGGATGTGAATGAGGCTCAAGGATCAGATGGGGTGTCAAACTGAATACTGAGGGAATGTAATGACCAGCTAGCAGAGGTATTACATAACATCATAGTATGGTCTTTTAAGAAAGAAGAAGTCCCTTTAGATTGGAAAATGGCCAATATTGTATTATTTTTCAAGGGAGGTAACGAAGAAAAACCACTGAACTACAGACCAGTGTCCCTAACAAGTGTGGTTGCAAAAATAGCAGAAAAAATTGTTAAAGACAGATGGATGCAACAGCTAGAAGAGTCACATGCATTGACTGAACAACAATTTGGTTTCAGAAGTGGAAGATCTTGTGTCACAAACTTATTGAGTTTCTTCAGTAGAGCAATAGACATAATTCAGGAAAGGGACAGATGGGCAGACTGTGTCTACTTGGATCTAAAAAAGGCTTTTGATAAAGTACCACATCAGAAATTGCTATGTAAAATTAAAAACGTAGGTGGTTTACAGGGAAAAGTACTGGACTGGATAACAGATTTCTTAAAAGGCAGAGAAAAAAAATTAGAACAGTATTAACAGATGAAGAATCAAAATGGTGTACAGTTGTAAGTGGAGTTCCACAGGGAACAGTTAGAACATAAGAACATAAGAAAAGAGGGAAGCTGCAAGAGGCTGCCAGGCCTACACGTGGCAGTCCCTGTGTATTTAAAGCTACCTAATTCCATCTATCATCCCCATCCATAAACTTATCTAATCTTCTTTTAAAGCTCCCTATTGATTCAGCCCTGACTACATGACCACTGAGTCTGTTCCACTCATCAACCACTCTGTTTGAAAACCAGTTTCTTCCCATTTCTTTCCTAAACCTGAATTTTTCAAGTTTAAACCCATTATTTCTGGTTCTGTCCCTGGTACTGAGGACCTTTCTCCTCTTCGCACCAGCAGACACAACTTGTCACTCCTCATGGTCCTGCATCTCATTACTTTGTAAGGAGACTGCAGGAACTACCACTCCCTCAGGCACTGAGTTCACCCGACAGAACTCAGCCTGCAGGTCAGAGATTTGCCCTTGAAACTCCTCCCGCACCTCTGAGATCCTTCGATGGAACTTTGCCTCCACCTCTGAGACCTTCATAACAAAGGCCTTGAGGATAGGAAAACTAACACCCACCCAAAACCGCAGGGAAAGCAGCCATCTCTACGTAAACAAGCCACAGATCACACTCCACTAACAGGAGACATGTCGCTGCTATCAGAGACACACCTGACCACTAGGAAGGTTGACCTGAGACTCCCAGTAATCTTCATAGTGTACATTAATGAAATGGTAGACAAGGTGGACAGTTATGTAAACTTATTTGCAGATGACGCAAAGTTACTGAAACGAGTGGAAAATGACATGGATCGTGAAATGCTACAGAAAATAAGATACATGAGTGGAGCAAGAAATGGGAAATGGAATTTAATGCAAAGTGGTAGAACTAGAGAAAAGCAAAAGAAGACAGACAAAATCTTACACTATGGGGATGAGTAGAAATTCAGAAAACAAAAGAAGAAAACTCCTGGGTGTTACAGTAAATGACAATTTATCTCTGGAAAAATATGTAAACAATTCAGAAAACAAAAGAAGATAAACTCCTGGGTATTACAGTAAATGATAATTTATCTCTTGAAAAATATGTAAACAAATCATTGGGAAACATGAATTACAAAGAACAATGAAATGGGCATTTACTTATATAGATGAAAAGGTGATGAAAAAACTAATAGAATGCATGATTCAACCTAAACTAGAATATGCTGCACTTAAATGGTCACCACATAATAGAAAAATGTATAAGGAAGATAGAAAAGATTGAAAAAGCTGCAACCAAACGGGTTCCAAGTTTGAGAGACCTAACTTGTGAGGACAGATCAAAGAGATTAAAACTTTCAACATTGCAACATAGGCGAGAAAGAGGAGACCTAATTACTATATACAGGGCATGGACCAAGTTGACAAAGAAGTCATTGATGTGGGACTCAAGAAATACACGGGGACACGGCATGAAATTGAAAAAGACCGTGTGTAGAAGAGACATTAAGAAATATAGTTTTCCAAACAGAATCATAGAAATATGGAACAATTTGGATGAAAGTAGTTCAAGCAAGAAATATTCATGACTTTAAGGCTAAACTGGATGTCTATAGATATGAAGACAGGACAGCATCAGCATAGCTCTTTTCCTGTAAGACACAACTAAGTAAATACAACTAGTTAAATACACACACACGCCTAAACTAGAATATGCAGCAGTGGTGTGGTCACCATATAGACAGAAGGACATCAGGAAACTAGAAAGAATCCAAAGGATATCTACACAGATGATGCCAGAAATAAAGGATCTTCCCTATGAAGAAAGACTGAAGGATAGCTGGGAAAGAGGAGATCTGATAACAATGTATATAAGTTAGTAAACTGTATGGAAAAGATAGATAGACAAGACCTATTATCACTGACAGAGGACGGAGATACACAAACAAGAGGACACTCCAAGATCATGAAAAGTCAATGTTGGAGGAAAATTAAAAAGTTTAGTTTTCCACATAGGATGGTGGACATCTGGAACAGATTGAATGAAGAGATTGTAGCAGCAGAAAGTGTGCACAAATTTAAGGAAGAGTTGGATAAAAGTAGGTATGGAGACAGGTCACTAGGAACCCCATTTGAACCCTGTAATATACAATTAGATAATTACACACTTTGGTGGTACATCATTATCTTACTATTTTTCTGCATTTATCCTCAATCCATTTCCTGCTCCTTTTATAGTCAATGCAACTATAATTTTTTCAGTCTCCTGATTCTACTGAGATAAGCCTGTCATCTGCAAAAAAATAGAGCACTGCTCTGTTGCTGTATCCTCCAGATTGTTCACACACACACACGCACACGCACACCCACACACACACACACACACACGTAGTGTAGTGGTTAGCACGCTCGACTCACAATCGAGAGGGCCGGGTTCGAATCGGCGGCGAGGCAAATGGGCAAGCCTCTTAATGTGTAGCCCCTGTTCACCTAGCAGTAAATAGGTACGGGATGTAACTCGAAGGGTTGTGACCTCGCTTTCCTGGTGTGTGGAGTGTGTTGTGGTCTCATTCTTACCCGAAGATCGGTCTATGAGCTCTGAGCTCGCTCCATGATGGGGAAGACTGGCTGGGTGACCAGCAGGCGACCGTGGTGAATTACACACACACACACACACACACACACACACACACACACACACACACACACACACACACACACACACACACACACACACACAGGAGCTGTATGTGATCTGTGTGCCTACAGGAGTGTGGCACCATGTCGTGGATGAGAGGTGGCAGACAGCTGGGTGTGGTGGCAGCGGCGGCAGGTGGCTCGGTGGTTGGGTTCCTCCTGGGGCGAGATGAGCGGAGAGTGTCTGTGGATGCTTCCTGGACCACTGGCTACACTCCCTCCGTCAAGTGGGACTGGAACTGGGACAGGTAAACTCTGGTACACTCTGGAACTCCCTGCCTGCTTCTGTACTTCCAGCTTCCTGTGACTTGACTTAATTTAAGAGGGAGGTTTCAAGACATTTATCCCTTTATTTTTTGGCAAACTCTCTCAGACCTCCAAGGGGACTGGCAACTAAGTGGGCCTTTTTTCATTTATGTTATCCTTGGCCAGCTTTCCCCTTTTACATAAAAAAGGTATGCCTCCTTGCTTTGCTCCTTCTCTCCTTTGCTGTCTTGGGATCTGCATGTACTAATTGTAACAGGAGGTAAAAATGTATCTATCACTGATTCAAATTGGATACATGCAAAACAAAATTGTGATTCATGCTTTTTATTTTTTATTTTGCATTTATGAAAGACATGAATGTTCTTCCTTCATTCCTGTGCTGTTCATTGTAAAAATAAAACAAACTACTTTACCTGTCTTCTGAAACACATCTGCATTGCATCTTCACCATTTTCAAAGGGCTCTAGTTGAAGTGACAGGTTTTTAAGGATGTTTCTGTAATTCTAGGGACATGTTAACAAGTTTTCTGCATTATCAACAGGAAAAATACTCTAGAACTTGGCTAATGGTCTGTGAAGTCTTTGGAAATGGTCATGGTGAGAGAGGGAAGCATTTCTGAATATGGGACTTTTTTCTCCTGACAGAAGAGATGCTGACAGTCTAGTGAAACCTCTAAAACACAAGCCAAACTACAACAACAACAACAACAACAACCTCACCAACACCAGCCATTTCAGCAACGACATCAACAACAACATGATTGAAGCGCGAGAAGAGAAGCTGGAGAAGGAACGAGCCACAGCCTCCCGCCACCTCATCTTTGTGCGCCACGGCCAGTACAACCTCCAGGCCTCCACAGACCAGGACCGCACCCTCACTAAATTGGGTGCGTGCCTTCTCAGCTCTCTATTTCACTATCTATCTCTATATGTATCTACCTATCTGTCTACCAGTCTGCCAATCTCATAAAGGGTGGCCCAGATACACATACACACACACACACACACAAACACACTGTGCAGAGTTATAAAGCAAAAAGAGGATTGTGAAATACTGCAGAAAGACCTAAATAAGATCTGGGAATGGAGTAAAAAGTGGGAAATGGAATTCAATGTGGACAAAAGCCATGTCATGGAAATGGGAAAGAGTGAAAGATGACCCGTGGGAATCTAAAAGATGGGAGATGGAGTAGAACTGGAGAAAGTTAAAAAGGAAAAGGATTTAGGAGTGACGATGGAAGAAAACAATCAACCGGTAAGCCATATTGATAGAATTTTCAGAGACATATAATTTGCTAAGGAATATTGGAGTAGCATTTCACTACATGGACAAAGAAATGAAGAAATTGATAAGTACTATAATAAGACCCAGATTGGAATATGCAGGAGTAGTGTGGATCCCTCATAAAAAGAAATGCATAAGGAAGTTGGAGAGACTACAAAAAATGGCTACAAGAATGGTTCCAGAATTTGAAGGGATGACGAGGAGAGACTAAAGGCTATGGATCTACCAACCCTGGAACAGAGAAGGGAGAGAGGGGATCTGATACAAGTTTATAAATTGATCAACGGAATGAACCAAGTGGATAATGAGAAACTGATCCTGAAAGAAGAATATGACATTCGAAGCACAAGATCGCATAGTAAAAAGCTGAGAAAGGGAAGATGTCTGAGAGATGTTAAAAAATATAGTTTCCCACAAAGATGTGTTGAGACTTGGAACAATTTGAGTGAAGAAGTGGTGTCAGCAACGAGTGTGCATAGTTTTAAAGAAAAATTAGATAAGTGTAGATATGGAGACAGGGCCACACGAGCATAAAGCCCAGGCCCTGTAAAACTACGACTAGATAAATACACACACACACACACACACACACACACACACACACACACACACACACACACACACACACACACACACACACACACACACACACACACACACACACACACACACACACACACACACACCGAGGCTTGAATATGCAACAATACAGTGGGCTCCGAACTTAAAGAAACACATAAGGAAACTAGAGAAAGTACAGAGGGCTGCAACAAAAATGGTGCCTGACTTAAGAGATTTGACTTATGAAGACAGACTGAAAAGAATGCAACTTCCGACCCTGGAAAACAGAAGAAAAGGGGAGACCTGATAGCAATATACAGAGTGATGATTGGCATGGAAAAATGGATAGGGAAGATCTGTGTATGTGGAATGAAAGAATGTTGAGAGGGCATGGGAAAAACTAAAATGGCCACTTATAGGAGAGATGTGAAAAAATATAGCTTCCCTCATAGAAGGGTGGAAGCATGGAATAGTTTAGACGTGGAAGTGGTCAACGCAAGGAATATTCATGATTTTAAGAAAAAGCTGGACATTAATAGATATGGAGACGGGACAGCACGAGCATAGCTCTTTTCCCGTATGTTACAATTAGGTAAATACATTAGGTAAATACACACACACACACACACACACACACACACGGTAGCTCAGTGGTTAGAGTGGTTAGAGCGCTGACTTCACAAGCCAGATGAGGGTTCGATTCCCCGGCCGGGTGGAGATATTTGGGTGTGTCTCCTTCACGTGTAGTGTTCACCTAGCAGTGAGTAGGTACGGGATGTAAATCGAGGAGTTGTGACCTTGTTGTGGTGTGTGGTGTGTGCCTGGTCTCAGACCTATCCCAAGATCGGAAATAATGAGCTCTGAGCTTGTTCTGTACGGTAACGTCTGGCTGTCTCGTCAGAGACTGCAGCAGATCAAACAGTGAATTACACACACACACACACACACACACACACACACACACACACACACACACACACACACACACACACACACACACTAGAACTATTAAATAAAAAATTCCAGGAGGTCTTTACTAAGGAATCCAAATTCGAGAGGCCACAGAGTAATAGAGAGACAATCTATATGAAAGAGATTAAAGTAACCAAGCTTGAAATAAAAGAGTTAATGAAGGAACTGGATGAAGAGAAGGCAATGGGACCAGATGAAGTCTCAGGCAGAATACTGAAAGAATGTAGGGAAGAACTAGCAAGTCCTATATACAACATCATAAAATGCTCAATAGAAAATGGAACAGTGCCAGTAGAATGGAAAAGAGCTGAGGTGGTTCCCATATATAAGAGCAGAAGGAAGGAAGAACCTCTAAATGTCAGATCGTTATCACTAACTAGTGTAATATGCAAGATGTGTGAAAGAATAATAAAGAAACAATGGATCGAGTTCCTTGAAGACAACAAATTAATATCAAATAGCCAATTTGGTTTTAGAAAAGGACGGTGTTGTGTAACTAATTTATTGAGTTTCTATTCTAGAATAGTTGATAAAGTACAAGAGGGAGAGGGATGGGTTGACTGCATTTATTTGGATTTAAAAAAGGCATTTGACAAAGTGCCACATGCAAGATTACTGTGGAAGTTAGAGGAGAAGGGTGGCTTAAAAGGAAGCACATTGAGATGGATAGAAAATGATTTGAGGGGGAGAGAAATAAGGACGGTAGTTAAAGATATGAAGTCAAAGTGGAGAGCAGTAGAAAGTGGAGTGCCACAGGGGTCAGTATTGGCACCAATACTTTTCCTCATTTATATTAACGACATGCCAGAAGGAGTGAACAGCTACATAAATTTGTTTGCGGACGATACGAAACTGTGCAGAGTTATAAAGCAAAAGGAGGATTGTGAAATACTGCAAGAAGACCTAAATAAGATCTGGGAATGGAGTAAGAAGTGGAAATGGAATTCAATGTGAACAAAAGCCATGTCATGGAAATGGGAAAGAGTGAAAGACGACCTGTGGGAATCTATAAGATGGGAGATGGAATAGAACTGGAGAAAGTCAAAAGGAAAAGGACTTAGGAGTGACGATGGAAGAAAACAATCAACCAGTAAGCCATATTGATAGAATTTTTAGAGAAACATATAATTTGCTAAGGAATATTGGAGTAGCATTTCACTACATGGACAAAGAAATGATGAAGAAATTGATAAGTACTATAATAAGACCCAGATTGGAATATGCAGGAGTAGTGTGGACCCCTCATAAAAAGAAACACATAAGGAAATTGGAGAGGCTACAAAAAATATCTACAAGAATGGTTCCAGAATTTGAAGGAATGACATATGAGGAGAGACTAAAGGCTATGGATCTACCAACTCTGGAACAAAGAAGGGAGAGAGGAGACCTGATACAAGTTTATAAATTGATCAACGGAATGAACCAAGTGGATAATGAGAAACTGATCCTGAGAGAAGAACATGACATCCAAAGCACAAGATCGCATAGTAAAAAGTTGAGAAAAGGAAGATGTCTGAGAGATATTAAAAAATATAGTTTCCGGCAGAGATGTATTGAGACGTGGAACAGTTTAGATGAAGAAGTAGTGTCTACAACGAGTGTGCACACTTTTAAAGTAAGATTGGATAAGTGTAGATATGGAGATGGGGCCACACCAGCATAAAGCCCAGGCCCTGTAAAACTACAACTAGGTAAATACTAGGTAAATACACACACACACACACACACACACACACACACACACACACACACACACACACACACACACACACACACACACACACACACACACACATTGAGATGGATGGAAAATTATTTGAGGGGGAGAGAAATAAGGACGGTAGTTAAAGATATGAAGTCCATGTGGAGAGCAGTAGAAAGCGGAGTGCTGCAGGGGTCAGTATTAGCACCAATACTTTTCCTCATATATATAAACGACATGCCAGAAGGAGTGAACAGCTACATAAATCTGTTTGCGGACGATACAAAACTGTGCAGAATTATAAAGCAAAAAGAGGATTGTGAAATACTGCAGGAAGACTTTAATAAGATCTGGGAATGGAATAAAAAGTGGGAAATGGAATTCAATGTGGACAAAAGCCATGTCATGGAAATGAGAAAGAGTGAAAGACGACCCGTGGGAATCTATAAGATGGGAGATGGAGTAGAACTGGAGAAAGTAAAAAAGGAAAAGGACTTAGGAGTGATGATGGAAGAAAACAATCAACTGGTAAGCCATATTGATAGAATTTTCAGAAAGACATAATTTGCTTGGGAATATTGGAGTAGCATTTCACTACATGGACAAAGAAATGATGAAGAAATTGATAAGTACTATAATAAGACCCAGATTGGAATATGCAGGAGTAGTGTGGATCTGATACAAGTTTATAAATTGATCAACGGAATGGACCAAGTGGATAATGAGAAATTGATCCTGACAGAAGAATATGACATCCGAAGCACAAGATCACATAGGAAAAAGCTGAGAAAGGGAAGATGTCTGAGAGATGTTAAAGAATATAGTTTCCCACAAAGATGTGATGAGACGTGGAACAGTTTGAGTGAAGAAGTGGTGTCAGCAACACGAGTGTGCATAGTTTTAAAGAAAAATTGGATAAGTGTAGATATGGAGACGGGGCCACATGAGCATAAGGCCCAGGCCCTGTAAAACTACAACTAGGTAAATACACACACACACGCACACACTAGAATGTATGGATTACCTAAGAAATAACGAACCGGACGTAATGTGTGTAGTGGAAACAAAGCTAAGGCCCGAAATAAAGCTAGATTGGTTTGTTGTAAAACACTACAAAGTATGGAGAAATGATAGAAAAATTAAAGGAGGTGGTGGTATATTGGTTCTTACTAAGGAAAATCTTATAGTGAAGGAGGTGAACTATAGTAAGAGAAATGAGGAAGTGATAAGTATGCTTATAACAGATGGTAAGAGGGACATTAATATTATAACAGTATACATACCACCCAGAACCAGTGCTTGGGAATATGAACAATACCAAATGGTGATGAGAAATACTCTAGACAGAATGAAGCAAGAACTCATCAGAAAGGATAGAGTGATGATAGTTGGAGACTATAATTGCAAAGAAATAGTGTGGGAAGACTACGAAGTGGTGAACGGTGAGTGGGCAGAAGAATTGTTAAAGGTAGCAACAAATAACTTGATGACACAGTGGGTGAGATCACCAACAAGGTGCAGGGGACAAGATGTTGCAGCAAGGTTGGATTTGGTATTTACCAGGGAATCTCTAAAAGAGGAAATTGAACATGAATGTCCCTTGGGGAAAAGCGATCATGATGTCCTAAGCTTTGAGCTGGATACGGAATTAAGCACGAATAAGATTGTGGAACACAGGGAAGGAAAATTAAATTATACTAGGGCAAATTATAACCATATAAGGGAGTTCTTTAATGAAATTGACTGGTCCGTGGTATACCAGGAAAGGGATATGCAATTGAAATACGATAAATTTATGGATTTGTATAACTCTGCTGTGAAAAAGTTTGTGCCATAT
This sequence comes from Portunus trituberculatus, assembly GCF_017591435.1. NCBI lineage: Eukaryota > Metazoa > Arthropoda > Malacostraca > Decapoda > Portunidae > Portunus > Portunus trituberculatus. The sequence goes on from NC_059267.1 coordinate 7,095,466, forward strand.
CACAGAAAGAGGACTTTAAATAATAAACAGTGGTTTAATAGAAATTGTGAAGAAGCAAAAAAGAACAAAGAAAAGGCATGGAAGAAACTTAAGAAAAACAGTGATGTATTATCAAGAGAAGTCTACAAAACAGCAAGGAATAGATATGTTGAAGTAAGGAGAACAGCACAGAAGGAATATGAACAGAGGGTGGTGGAAAACTGTGATAGTGACCCAAAATGTTTTACAAATTCATAAATGGAAAACTAAATAAAAGGGAGGCAATAGAAAAGGTAAAAACGGGAAGAAGTATATGAAGATGCTGGAGATATAGCTGAAATTTTGAACGACAACTTTTGCAAAGTGTTTACAAAGGAGGAGCATTTTATGGGAGGAAGGCCTACGGAAATAAAGCAAATGCAGGACATCATGGTTACTAAGGAAGATGTAAGGAAAATTATAAGCAATCTGGATATTAATAAATCAATGGGGCCTGATGGCATATCTGGGAGGTTGCTAAATGAATGTAAGGATCAATTGTTGAACCCCGTATTTGATATTGTGGAAACCTCCATACGAACAGGATTAGTCCCGAAAGAGTGGAAAAGAGCTGACATTGTGCCTATATATAAGAATGGTAGTAGAATGGAACCGCTAAATTATAGACCAGTATCGTTGACTAGTATATTGTGCAAGGTATGTGAAGAAGTAATTAAAGCTAAGTGGAGTGAGTATCTAGAAAGTGAAAACATTCTGAGTGAAAGGCAGTTTGGTTTCAGAAAAGGAAGATCGTGTGTATCCAATTTATTATGTTTTTATTCAAGAGTGACTGACATACTACAACATAGAGAGGGATGGGTGGATGCTATCTACCTGGACTTGAGAAAGGCCTTTGATAAAGTACCACACAATAGACTGATGTGGAAACTAAAGATGATTGGAGGAGTAAATGATAAACTAGCAAAATGGATGGAAAATTACTTAATGGGAAGAGAAATGAGAACAGTGGTGAGAGGAAGGAAGTCCGAGTGGAAGAAGGTAACCAGTGGAGTTCCACAAGGGTCAGTGCTGGGTCCCATCATGTTTTTGATTTATGTTAATGATATGCCAGTAGGAATTGACAGTTACATGAACATGTTTGCGGACGATACTAAAATTATGAGGAGAGTAAAGAATGTGGAAGATTGTAACAAGTTACAGGAAGATCTTGATAAAATATATGAGTGGAGTAAAGAGTGGCAGATGGAATTTAATATAGACAAGACCCATGTTATGAAAATGGGAAGAAGTAGATACAGACCAAACAGGGATTACAGGCTGGGTGATGAGAAAATTAAAGAGACCAATGAGGAGAAAGACTTAGGAGTAACCGTGCAAAACACTTTGTCACCGGAGAAACACATTAACAAGATTTTTTGGAAAACATACAACATGCTTCAAAATATTGGCCTTGCATTCCACTACCTAGATGAAGGAATGATGAAGAAGATATTATGTACCTTAATAAGACCCCAGTTAGAATATGCAGCATGTGTCTGGTCACCGCATATGAAGAAAAATGTGAAGAAGGTAGAAAGGGTACAGAGGCTGGCAACAAGGATGGTACCAGGACTCAGGGAGTTAGACTATGAGGAAAGACTGAGGAAGCTGGGGCTGACCACATTAGAAGAGAGAAGAACAAGAGGAGGCATGATAACTATGTATAAATTGGTGAACAAGATTGACATACTGGATAGAGTTGATAAAGGTGACCACAAGTAATCATCTCCGAGGACATGGAAAAAAGCTAATAAAGGACATCTGTCTAAATGACGTGAGAAAATACAGTTTCCCGCATCGTAGCATTGTTAAGTGGAATAAACTGAGCAGTCATGTTGTTGACACAGTGTGTGTCAATCAGATGAAAGAGAGATATGACAGGAATGGACAAGGAGACAGGACACAGAGAGCTTAGCTCGGGCCCTGTAATACACAAATAGGTAAATACAAATAGGTAAATACACACACGCCCGGTAGCTCAGTGGTTAGAGCGCTGGCTTCACAAGCCAGAGGACCGGAGTTCGATTCCCCTGCCGGGTGGAGATATTTGGATGTGTCTCCTTTCACGTGTAGCTCCTGTTCACCTAGCAGTGAGTAGGTACAGGATGTAAATCGAGGAGTTTTGACCTTGTTGTCCCGGTGTGTGGTGTGTGCCTTGTCTCAGGCCTATCCGAAGATCGGAAATAATGAGCTCTGAGCTCGTTCTGTAGGGTAACGTCTGGCTGTCCATTTGTATACAAATCTCAAATTAAAAATGTGTTCCAGTGTTGGAGGGTTAATAGCAGTGCCACTCTGCAGGTCGGGATCAGGCGGCCCTCACTGGGGAGCGCCTTAAGGAACTAGATTTGCCGTACTCTCGGTTTGTGTACTCCACCATGACACGAGCCACAGAGACAGCCAACATCATCAGGGAGAAGATTGGGGAGGTGGAGCAGATAGACCACTGTGACCTACTGAGGGAGGGAGCACCAGTACCACCCGAGCCTCCCCTGGGAAGTTGGAAGCCAGAGATGCACGTAAGTCTTCTTGTTAGTTGACAGTTGCTGGTTATCGTATTTTAATTGCCTCTGTGTTCCTCAGTGAGTATAGCAAAGATTGAGTACAGGCAAGCCCACACATTTTAACGTAATGATTTGTAATAGCTGGGCAATGCATAGTAAGTAGTTAGGTTACAGTTACTAATGAATGAATAAATAAATAGTAATCATGGTAATAATATCAACAAGGCACATTAGTTGCTCTGACATATATATATATATATATATATATATATATATATATATATATATATATATATATATATATATATATATATATATATATATATTGGTGCAAAAGGGAGAAGGGAGAAAACATTGTCTAAGGAATATATATTAGAGTGGTTAGTGCAGTTATATTAGTTGCAAGTCTCTAAAAGTATCACAATTTGTTGTAGGTTAATAACAGTACATTGAATATTGGTCTGCAGGCTTCTAAAAGTAACATAACTTCTTGTCTGTTATTTAGTCAAGCCTCCATACCACATTTTAACCCTTCAGTACTGGGTCACATTTTTACCTTCAGATTTGGGTACAATTAGACCATTTTATTCACATGAGGAAGGGTCTATGGAGATCAAAAGATTAATGGCCAGAATCTTCACTATTTTAATCCTCTGTATGAGTTTCTGAAGCAGCATAAATCACCAAAGAGTAAGCAGAATTAATATGAAAATGAACCCTGGTACTGAAGGGGTTAACAGCACCTTTCCTCTGACTCCACATGTTTTCCTCCAGAAGTTCTACACTGACGGGGCACGTATTGAGGCTGCCTTCAGGAAGTATGTACACCGAGCTGCCCCCAGCCAGGAGAAGGATAGCTATGAAGTGTTTGTGTGTCATGCAAACGTCATTCGCTACTTTGTGTGCCGGTAAGAAAGCTTCATTTCTCTACTTGATGGATATGCATTGTACAGTTGCTTTAGTGTTGGTGGAGATGGAAATACATAATAGGACTGAAAGTATGTAATAAATGAAGTGAATAAAGGAAGAGGCTCTTGAGAGAATGCCTTGCCTTTTTAGCTTCTCTATGTGAGGATTGAAACACACAATACATAAATAAGGAATTAGTGACAGAAATACCTGTTTTAAGTTATCGGTTATATTTGAACCATGTATGTGAGTAGCTGTCACTGTTAATGTGTTTCAGAGCCCTACAGCTTCCCCCTGAGGCATGGCTGAGAATATCACTGCACAACGGCAGCATAACACACTTGGTGGTGCGACCCGATGGCAGAGTGGCACTGTGGCACCTCGGCGAGTGTGGATACATGCCCCCAGAAAAGATGTCTCGCACCTAACCTAAAACCTAACCTAACCGAACCAGTGCCATTATGTTCCTGATAAGTAGAGTGTTATGTTTATGGGAGGCATATCCAACCAGTGTTCAAGATTATTGTTGATTGGGTTGTTTAGGTGTGCTTCATTTGGTAAGCTGTCCTGCACCTAACCAGTGTTCCTGTTTATATGGAGTTTTGAGGTGTTGGGAGAGGCAGTAAGCTGTCCCACACCAAACCAATGGCAGTACACGCCAGATTATGTTGATTGGTTGATTGAGGTGTTTGGGAGACAATGATTCCACTTGGGTGATGGGAAACACACAGAGCTCTTGGTAGGGTGGAAACTAATTGGTGTTCATGGGCTTACAATTTGTACAGTAGTGACTACATAGTGTATGGTGATGGTGTGTAGGGAGTTGTGGGTGTCGTCAGATGCTGGGTAAGCCAAAGACTGGGGTAGAGAGAGGCATTTGTGATGAAAGTTGTACTGTATTCATGTGTTAAAGTGTTATGGTCCTGGAAATACATGGATTAAATCACTCTGATGCATATTATTAAGATTGAGAATTGCAATTGTAGCCACTGGAAGCTGATAATGTGGTGAGAGTTTTGTCAGTTTACAAACAGCAACAGATGCTTAATGTTTGGTGAGATAGAGGCAGAAGGTGGTAGCGAGTGTTGTGTGGCTTCACTCAGAGCTGGGAGTCTTTGGAGCCTTAATGAAACAGGTGGTAGGAACAATTAGAAGAGCAAGAACAGTATTATCACAAGTGTGTGCACCCTGCATCACTTCTGCCACTGGTGATGTATGTGTGTGCATGTGTGTAGAGAGAGCTGACTGGCTGTATACTAGATTAGGTATTTGCTTGTATAGAGAACTGTTAACTTGCATTATTTATTTGAAGTGACTATGATCTATCAATTGCCAAATAAATGCCAAGCAGTGGTGTAATGCCTGGTCATACTTGTGATATATCTCATTATTGTCTAGAGCAGTTTTTGTAAATCCTTACCAATAAAGTAGTTCATGATTATTGATTAAATGATTGATTACAACCTCTAGTTCATGAATGGGTGAATGTATCATGTAGTGAAGAGTGAAAGTAATGAATGCAAGAGGGAGGTGCATAATAAGTATAAATGTACATTATCTGTGGCTACTCTGGAAGGCGCTCCCAAGAAATGGTTTGTGTGCTCCAGTACAGTCTACGATAATGAAGGCGAGAAGGAATCCTACATCAAGTCAAATAACCCATCAATAGGGAGACAGAAATCCAGTTACTACATAAAAAAGTTTTACTGTAGACAAGAACACTAGAACAAGTCTGTGATCAACACGGAGTCAACACAAACTTGGATCACATTTAAGGCAATGACACAAATTTCTCCTTAGGATTAGTTTGCTACCATAACAAAAGTATTGCAGCACGACGGATTATCACACAGTACTACTCTACTACTCTTGTCCAGCCACCACCACTACCACCAGCCCCACTGACCAACCGGCACACAATACTAGTAGGCTCCACCCAATACACTAACACTTACCCTAGGGAGAAACTGCCATCAAAGCTCTGAGTCTTGGCACGGGAATGTGGACTGCACTGCAATGCCTGTCTTCCTGGTGGTATCACGAGCCTCGCCTTGAGATATGCTGACTGCATTCCTTGTTCTTTCATGCTGTCTTGTTACTCTCTGAGACATGCTGACTGTTCTTATCTTTTGGCTTTTGTCTCATCCATGACAACAGTGCTTCTGTCAACTACAGTTCTTACTAGAAAGGAAGACTGCAACACTCTGCCATCCTGAAATGTCCTTTGAATCTGCACTGCTTCACCAAATCACTTGACTCTGTCCATGACTAGTGTTCCTCAGCATGACCTGATGACGTGTGCTGCTCTGATCATCCCAAGTCCTCATTACACATTATATCAAGCCTGTGTGTCTATCAAAAGCACCTAAGCATATCCTTAAATAGTAGTAATCTCTTTCTGCTCCTGGTTGTGGCGTGAACATTTCCAGGCAGTCTTGCTTCACCGGTACTGAGGGCAGGGAAAGCACCCGTGTGGGTCTCTTTCCTTAGTGGTACTGGAACATGTCCTGCTGCTGGGCCTCCACCTCCGCCACCTGAAAGATGTCCAAGGTCTGCTGAGTGCTGGCATCACCACTTGGCGCAGCAGCCTCCAGCGTGTGGTACTCCTGTGGTGCTGAGCTGCTGTCCTCCTGAGAAAGAACCTGGTGATGCTGCTGTTGATGTTGATGTTGATGTTGATGCTGCTGCTGCTGTTGCTGTTGCTGTTGATGTTGCTGCTGTTGTTGTTGCTGCTGTTGCTGCTGCTGTTGTTGCTGCTGCTGTTGCTGCTGCTGTTGTTGTTGCTGTTGTTGCTGAGGTGTGGGCTGATGGTGTTGGTGGAAGTGAGGCAAGGCAGAGGTAGTAGTCTCTGTGGCAGCCGTCACCACCTGTGCCTCAATGTCGCACTTCTTCAGCTTGTGCAGGCACTGGAGGTGTTGCCGCACTCCCTGGAGCCACCTGGGGGAGGAATGGAGGGCATGACACAGATGATTTAATGCTTAAAAATCAATTCACAAGTGCAGATTGACACCCAACCTGGCAACTGTCCAATGATATAAGACAAAGGAAACCAAGTAAACAATCAATACAAACAAGAGACAAATGGAGGAGAAAAGCTACCAACCTGAACCACTTCCCACACAGGCGACACTTGTACTTGGACTCAGCGCTGTGTGTCTGCATGTGCTTCTTCACGCTGTCATGCCACGAGAACTTTTTGCCACACAGCTCACACATGTACGGCTTCTCTCCCGTGTGGATGCGCATGTGTTCGTTGTAGTGAGCACGGTGATAGAACCGTTTCTGACACAACTCGCACTGGATCTTGTACCTGCCAATGTATTTGTGGTCAGAGGAGGCATATAACTAAGGAAGGCTAGGTTAAGTTATGTTTGGTAAGTTAGGGTCTAGTCTCACCAACTCCTTCTAGATCTTTTATCTGGGTGGTCAGAGGAGACATGCAACTGAGGTAGGTTAGGTTAGGTTAAGTTAGTCTTGTTTTGTCACCTCACACTGGATTTTGTGCCTCTCACCTTTTCTCATGTTGGGAGCGCACATGACACAGAAGAGTTGACTTATCTGTGAATTCCCGCTGGCAGTGGCTACACTCGTACTTACAATCTGAAATGAATGAGACACGAGTGATGATACAATGTATAAATCCATGTTACAGTTCCTCGGTCTTTGTGAAAATAACTCATAGTGTTTGGACCAATAGTTTCACAGCTAAGCTATAGCCCTGACCACTATACTCTGCACAGGACTCAATGGAATATACAAGCAAAGGACAGGAGGAGTAGTAAAGTATTGGGAAAGGATTAACAAAAAAATTGACAAGCAAAGGACAGGATGAATAGTAAAAAGTAGCATCAGGAGAAGACTAAAAAAAAAAAAAAACCCAGCAAAATGTAGGAGTGGTAGTGTAGCATTACGGTCGATATTCAGAAATGCTTTGCTCTCTCACCACAGCTATTTTCCAAGATCACAGAGATGATTAGCAAGTTCTCAAGAGTATTTCTCCAGTTAATCATGTAGAAATCTTGTCACTCATCCTCTAGAACTGTAAAAACACCTTAAAAATTTGAGTAAATTTTTAAAAACTCTCTTGAATTAGTGGAGGTGAAGCACAAAAGTGCATAAGTGTTTGAGAGTACTAGCCTATGTGTATCCCGCAGAGTGGTTAAGCAGAACAGACACAAGGACAGTGTTGAGGGACTCACTTTGATGCTTCTTGATGTGTTCCTTGAGGTTGAATGGTTTCTTGAAGTAGGCGTGGCAGTAAGGACACGTGTGCAGGTTGAGATCGTGGCTGTGCATATGCTTCTTGAGATGGTTCACCTGTCATGAATAACAATGCAATCACCTCATCACTCACTCAAACTTTCATTCACACAACAGGTAAAAGTAATGTCATGCCTGTGCATATATATATATATATATATATATATATATATATATATATATATATATATATATATATATATATATATATATATATATATATATATATATATATATATATATATATATATATATATATATATATATATATATATATATATATATATATATATATATATATATATATATATATATATATATATATATATATATATATATATATATATATATATATATATATATATATATATATAGAGAGAGAGAGAGAGAGAGAGAGAGAGAGAGAGAGAGAGAGAGAGAGAGAGAGAGAGAGAGAGAGAGAGAGAGAGAGAGAGAGAGAGAGAGAGAGAGAGAGAGAGAGAGAGAGAGAGAGAGAGAGAGAGAGACTCCTACCCCAACAAAGCGCTGTTTGCAGACAGTACAAACAAGATTCTTTGGCTTGCCGGAGGGTGCTGTGTCACTCTTCTTCTTTTTCTTCTTCTTAGCACCAGACTGTGCAGCAGCAGCCTCCACCTCCTGAAAGACACACACAGATACACACCCAGGCCGGACAGGTCAAGTCACCTAATGCCAGGCAAACCTTCCACCGTGGCCCAGGACAACCTCACTCAGTGGAGGTGCATCCAGCCACTACATGACACATCTTCATATAAACACTGATATAGCTAGCCACTATTAGAAGAATGGTGACCCAAGCAAGGGTAACTAGTTACTAATAATGGCACCCTCAGCAAGGCCACTATTAGCAGGCACCCACCACTGGCTGAGTGATGGGCTGCAGTGCCGGGTCACAGGGACGGTAGAAGATGCCCAGGATCTCCAGCATCCTCTGCAGCTGGTCCTCCTTGATGCTGAACTCCTTGGTGAGCTGCTCCACCCTGGCATTGATGTCCCAGGGTGTGGCCTGTGCTGCCCTGTTGCTGGTGGCACACACCGCACCCTCCTGCAAGTCAGCAAGTCCACAAGTCAGGAATTTACTCCTGCTGCCTCAAGAGACAGTTGGCTCATCAAGTTTGTGTTTTAATCTAGTGCAATGAACATGACTCTCCAACAGGACCTGACAACAGTGTGCATAATGCAATACAGCAGCAGTCAATACAGTGTATAGCACACACCACCCACCTGACAGCTGGTGCAGATGACACTGAGCTGCGACACGGCCCCCTCCCTGAGCGAGGCTTGCTCCTGAATGACAATGGTACCAAGGCCCGGGCAGCGGTGCATCATGCGCACCATCTCCCCAAGGTTGGTCATATCCATGATGCGGTAGCCCACTGCTGGGATCACATCGTCCACCACACCAGCAGGGATGAGGGAAGCCGGCTCACACTGCTCTGATGCCTTCAGCAGCTGCCCCAGCAGGTTCTCCTTCTGTGCCTCCTGCTGTTGCAACACTGTGCTGGTGGCAGCGGTGGCTGGTGCAGGGCTTGGTACACTGCGCACTGCCAACACACTGTCTGGCATGAGAAAGCCATTGCCACCACTGCCATTGCCGCCCTCCTCCAGTGACCCAGCACCCCCAGTGGTGGTGGCAGCGGTGGTGGTGTTGGGGGTGGTGGTGGTAGTCTGTGTGGCCACCTTGGGGTCCTTCCTGCGGCGTTTCCTGGTGATGGTGGAAGTGGTGGTGGTGGCAGTGGAAGCTGTGGTGGAGGAGGAGGTGGTAGAGGTGGTGGTGGAGGTAGAAGAGGGCAGGGTGGTGTGGTGGGCGGCGGTGGCTCTGTTGCGGCGGCTGCGCAGCACCAGGGTAGGACGCTGTGGGGGTGGGGGAGGCTCCACAACCTTCTTGTCCAGGCTGACCTGCTGTGGCTCCAGGTCCTGGAAGGCCTGAGCCAGGCCACTGCTGCCACCAGCACCACCACCACCACCATTACCGCTGTTGCCAGTGATGGCCCCGGCACGCTCCAGCTTAGGGGTGCCAAGGCTGGCCAGGGTGAGGGCTACCTCACTGTCAGTGTCTGAGCCATGGTAGGCTGTGGACAGCTGCGCCATGTTAGTCTCATAGCACGATGACGAGATAAGGCTGAACTCAGCACCAATGGGCATCATGGTCGTTCCCTCTCCCCCTACCCTGGGGAAAGCCCCATCCCCCCCTTCCCTACCCCCCAGCACCAGACTGTCCCCAGGCTGCTCCAGGCCAGACACACCATCTTTCTTGTGAGGCTGGTGCAGCACATACAGCGGTGGGGGCACCTCCTGAGGGGCAGGGGCATACACCCCCTCTCCAACACCCCCCTGCAGCAAGTCCACACCCCCTACACCTGCCTCCCCCTCCTTCACACCCCCGAGGCCCTTAGCCAGCGGCACCGGCACCAGGGAGTCAAAGGGCACAATGTTGCCGGCAGGCACCTCGTACACCATGATAGGTGCCGGCTGCAACCCCTCATAGTAGTGCTGTGCCTCCAGGGGTAGCGTGCCAGCACCCAGGGGCATCTCTGGCCCAGCCCCAGGGCCCGCAGCACCAGGGAAGGAGGACAACTTGAGTCCCTTGGCCCCGCCCAGCACCTCTGAGGCATCCTCCAGCAGAGTGGCCTGAGGGAAGCAGGAATGTTAGTCATGGTGCACTGCTGTCCCTGCCTGGCACCAACCACACACCAGGCATCTCGCCATCACTTACCTGGTGTCCCAGTGCCTGTTGCACCTCCCCGCCGCCACCCATGTCCCCCATGTCGCCCTCCAGGGTCAGGGCATCCTCTCCGCTGCCCCCAAGGTGGTCTTCCAGGTCATGGGGAGGCACACGGTCCCCCTCCCCACCAAGCTGCAGCTCCTCCCCCCCCACCACTGCCAGGCCTCCATGCTGGTGTTGGTGGTGGTGGTGCTGATGGTGCTGCTGGTGGTGGTGATGGTGATGGTGGGGGGGGTGGTGCTGGTGGTGGTGATGGTGGTGGAGGTCATCCCCAATGGCTCTCATGTCCTGCTCCACCTCCAGTTCCATCACCGGTGACAACACATGCTGCTTCTGTGCCTCACCACCCACTCCTGCTGCTGCAGCTGCTGCTGCTGCCAGACCCTGGTGCTCCATTCCCCTGCCAACACAGACACTACACTCAGAGGTGGTCCTTATAGTCAGGCGAACCAAGCATTTGGTTGGGGTTTCCAACTTGCCCAAGAAAGCAAGGACCCTGTGATTTCAAACTGATTTGACACAATCAGTCACTGCACACCACTGTGCTGTGACAAGGTGTACACCTCATGAATCTTGCAATTTGAAATATTCTGAAGGGGCCTCCTGAGTCTTTTATGAATAGTAGTTATTTACATGTTGCATGTCCTGAGGGCCCCCCAAATTTTTTTTTCTTCTTGGAGCTCCTGAAGAACATTGCAACACCACTGACTCAACACTGTCCTCACCTGTCTTGCCCTCCAGCTTAAAGAACCACAACTCACCCATCCTTCATTCTCAACACAATAATTCACCCTGCATATACACCCCACACTGGCCACACCACACTCACCACCACACCCTGGCCACACTGCACTCACCACCACACCCTGGCCACACTGCACTCACCACCACACCCTGGCCACACTACACTCACCATCACACCCTGGCCACACCACACTCACCACCACACCCTGGTCACACCACACTCACCACCACACCCTGGCCACAACACACTCACCACCACACCCTGGCCACACTGCATTCACCACCACACCCTGGCCACACCACACTCACCACCACACCCTGGTCACACCACACTCACCACCACACCACCTCACCCTGGCCACATCACACTCACCACCACACCCTGGTCACACCACACTCACCACCTCACCCTGGCCACATCACACTCACCACCACACCACCTCACCCTGGCCACATCACACCACCTCACCCTGGCCACATCACACTCACCACCACACCCTGGCCACACCACTCACCACCACACCCTGGTCACACCACCTCACCCTGGCCACACCACCACACCCTGGCCACACCGCACTCACCACCACTCCCTGGCCACCTCACCCTGGCCACATCACACTCACCACCTCACCTTGGCCACATCACACTCACCGCCACACCCTGGCCACACCACATTCACCACTACACCCTGGCCACACCACATTCACCACTACACCCTGGCCACACCGCACTCACCACTACTCCCTGGCCACACCGCACTCACCACCACACCCTGGCCACACCACACTCACCACCTCACCAAAATATCCTTGAATGTCTGTCTGCATGTCTATTGAAACAAACATTTACTTGCCTCCAAAGTCACAGACAAGCCTCATTTTTATGGCATGGGGGATAAAAACATGTGGCAGAGCATGACAGCCTCTCCCATGTGTGTGCTCTCCCTCTCCCTCTCTCCTTGCTCTCCCACACACTCCCAGGCGGTGTGCGAGTGTAAACAAAGCTCATCAGACCAGCTTGGACGAGAGTGATTCTGTCCAATGCTTATTTGACACTCTCACAAGCCACTTCTTCCCTTTTAACTTCCCTCGACCTTATCTGCCACCGCTGTGCCTACCTGAGAGTGCCACACGGAGAGCCTAGAGCATCGAGGGCCAGAAATGTGGTGCCTTTAACATTGCGAGTGGTGGAGTGACAGATGACTTTTGTCCACTTCACTCTCTGCAAAGTTCATTTTCATAGTGGCTGTTGTTCAACATGTTTATTTTGTATAACTAATTATATCTAATGGTATTTTGTAGTGGAAAGTGAAGTATGTTTAGTGTAAATGATTAATGTTGCCTGCAAAAGGGGATACGAGCAAAGTTTTTGTTTTTTTTTTGCTTGGGGGTGGTGAGGTGGCGGTGGTAATACGGCACGCGCGCCCGCACACACCCACACACACACACACACCCACACATATGGCTTATTTTTAATTATTCATAAATTTACGAGCTAAAGTTTTGTAGTCGAAGCGTTAGGTAAATAAAGTATTCCCTGAAATTTATTTACCTCCTTCATTACGCGTGCATAACATTTTTCTTTTTTACCCTCTCAAATCATTTAACAATCCCTGCCACTGTTCGCATTCTTATCTATCTACCATTTCCTTCTTACATACAGTTCTACCTACTATTATTATTTCAATAATAGGCTGTCTTTCAGTTATAATTAGTTTTTTCTTCCTTGTAGATTAATCTATTATTTATTTATTTATTTATTTATTTTATTTACAGTCTGCCTTTTTAATCATAGTTATTGCTTCTATAGATTACTTTCCTCTATCCTATCCACACATCATGTTATTCAATCAACTGTTTCATCTACTAAAGCACTATCCAGTCATCACTTCCTCACTCAGTTACTGGCCACAAGGTTACTGTTATGAGCTACACTTTGCTGCAGTAAAGTCTCTCCCTCTCCATTTATCTGAGTAACAATGCAAGTCATTTATCTGATGGACTAAACCTCCTAGCTGATCCTCCACCTTTTGTTGTAACATTGGTTACTAGTTCCAGTGTGCGCTTGTTTCTGCTTCAGAAAGATTAACCTCTTTAGTACCATGATGTGTTTTCATATTCACTCTGCTTACTATCTGGTAATTTTATATAGCTTCAAAACCTTGTGTGAGGATCAAAATAATGGAGACTAGCCATTAATATTCTAACTTACAAAGACCCTTCCTAATGCAAATAAAACTGCCTAATTGTACCCCAAAACTCATGGTAGAAGTGGGACCCCGTACTGAAGGGGTTAATGCCTCCTTAGTGAGCTACTCTTCATCTAAGTCACCAAAGAAGGAGTGTTGATGTGATATAAATGATTGCTTCACTCACCAACTGTAAAAACTGTGTGTGTACCATCAACAAGAGCAATGTGAAACAAACACATGTGTACAACACAAGCAAGATCAATATTGATATGGAGGATTAGAGTATTTGTGTCTCTTATCTTATCAGGAAACAAAACTCAAGAGAAATACAAACCAGTTTTCTTTATTGCTCATTTGTCAAATAAAACACACATTCCCTGTCACATTTGTATGCATCATCAAGGCTTAAAGATATGACAAACAGAGGGAATCATAACTTACACATAACTCATTTCCTACACATACCACACCAGCCACCCACAACCCAGGCACTCACCCAACACACACACACACACACACACACACACTGCAGCTGTCCTCCTATGATTGGAGCAGGACTGAGTTACATCCCAGAGCTCATGTGACAGGCAGGCAGCTGTGTGTTAGTGTGTGTACTTGGTGGTGCAGTGGTGGCCAGGCAAACACATGGATGGCAATAGTGTGGTACATACTTGTGACCAGACTACATCAGCTCTCCAGATTAAACTTATAACAGGCAATATGCAGCTTAGAAGGCCCTCACATTATTTAATTTCTTCAACTGAGAGTGATGGATATATACTGAAATGCACAGCCTCTGTCTTACTCTTATACATCATCCATCAATTCAAGTGCATGATATCAAGAGGTCCCTCCTGTCCTGTCCCCAAAACAAGTGTTGTATACATGAAAATAGTTACACCTACTTCTGATCTAAACATGCAAAGAGTGACTTGGTATCTTCAGTTTACATGGTAATTCTGCATCTTCTGTCCCTAAATACATTCACCCAATCATCAAAGGAGTCTTCATGCACATTGTAAATCACAGTGTTGTGTTGAGATCTGATCCAGAAAGGGAAACATGTTTGAAATCTGAGAAAATCAGAGAAAAGTAAAAATTTAGCAAACACAAGCAATACAGTGTAATCTTTTTATCTAAAACAATAATAATGATAATAACTTATTAGGTAATCATTGTTACAGTTATTCATAGATTGCATTTCATCTTTAAAATTAGTATAAATAAAAAATGCTAACACTGGTCAGACCCCAACATTTCTTTGGCAGACTGACATACATACAAACATTCTCTCTCTCTCTCTCTCTCTCTCTCTCTTGGGAGCAGGATACTCATATGTCCTACACCTACACTCTTCCATCTTAGAAAATTTGCTACAAGTGAGATTCAGTTGATCCACCAGAGTGATGTGGAGCGCAGCCACCTCCGCGGGGCGGTGGCTCACACAGGAGTCGCTGCGGGGCGGCCGAGTTAAAGTAACACGTGTCTACCCGAGGGAGGAAATATCTGGTGTCTTCCAATATGAAAGTGACGCAGATACACTGCTGAGCATCGTTACAAAACAATTCATGACATCTTACCGAATGCTTTGCACGGCTGTAAAAATATCAAGAGTTTTCACGATACTGAAAGAAATGCACGTTTTATAATCATGTATTGTATAATATTATATTATATATAGTATATATATATGTATATATAAAGACCAAAGGCAGTATTGTGATGTCTAAATAAGTGTGTTTATGATACCCTGAGAGGTATGGGGGGCACACAGCACCCAAGTTATTTAGCCTTCTGAAAGGGTCACAGTTCCCACTCGGACCCTTCACACCCTGGTGGGACATTCTCGGCGTGTGGGACACTAAGTCTTCACCGGACCGGCACTGACCCTCGGCCTTCCAGTCTCTCTTGACTTTTTTAGCAGCTCTGACTCCAGCCCAGACATTCACTAGACTGGACACTTCTGTCTCCTTGCCATGTGGAAGATAGCTTCACTGCAGCACTGCATGGCCGACAGTGTCCAGATGTTGTGTGCAGCATGGGAATGTCCTCTGGCGTCCTGGTGACTGTGTGCATCACCTTGTGAGATTGTCACTTGCTTCTGTTGGGCTCTCGCAACAAGAGGAAGGCACATGTGGGGCGTGGGGAGGGCAGGGTGCAGGAGAGAGTGGGAACAGGCATCAACAGACTGACTGACTGACTGACTCTTGTACATAAGTGTGGCACAGTTACTGGCACCAGGTACTACCACTCTCATTGAGGCAGGCACTGTACTGGTGGTGGTGGTGGTGGTGGTGGTGGTGGGTGTTCAAGTAATTTTGTGTGTGTGTGTGTGTGTGTGTGTGTGTGTGTGTGTGTGTGTGTGTGTGTGTGTGTGTGTGTGTGTGTGTGTGTGTGTGTGTGTGTGTGTATACCATCGTGCTACATGATACTTGCATATAAATAGGTGATGTGACATGTATGTGTGAGTGGTAAGTGCCGCCACAAGGAGCCTTGTGAGCAGCAAGCCTGGCAGTGTGCACGCTCTAGTAGTGTGGTAGTGTCATCACATTCATGTCTTGTTTAACAGTATGCTCAACAAATCAAAACTTGTTAGGTGCTCTGAGTGTTATTTTTTTCTTTTATCATTGTTACCATTTTTTTCCTTTCATTTTTAGTGGTCAGGTCAGTGTGGTGAAGAGGGACAAGGGAGATGAGGTGCAGCAGAGGACCAGACACTGATGCGTGACTCAGTGACAACTGGTACACCAACACTTTGACAGGGGCTATGGGGCTTCTCTGGGTGAGGAGGCCATAACCATTCATGACACTGTGCAAAGACTGGAGCACAATCTTAACTCACTCCCAAAGGATGTGCAGTCTGCAGTGCTTTTCTTTGTCTCCTCTCTCTCTCTCTCTCTCTCTCTCTCTCTCTCTCTCTCTCTCTCTCCTCTCCTGACTCACTCTGCATGGAGGAGGAGGAAGAATTGGTCTTGAGCAAGTTACATCTAACAACAGCTGGTCCAGACACTCTGCATATGCCCAATATCAGTATAAAAGCAGTAGTCATACGGAGATAAAAAGACTGTCAAGTTCACGAGTGCAAAACAGCTTCTGTCTCTCCTCTAACCCGCTGTCTTCTTTCTGCGAACACTGCCAACCCTCGGTCTAGGTTGTGGAGTCTTTTATGTACACAGGACTGGCTCTTCCTCTAGCCTGGTCAGTCCACAAGATCTCTCATAGATGTCTCAGTGGAGTGACTCAACCTCAGCGTTAAGTTACAGCATTCCTTCACAGAATATTTACACTTGATCACTGCGAGTCTGTCTCCGAGTGCAGAGAGCAGCTGTCCGTCCCTCATCTCTGCTGGTACTCGGCCAGCGGCTTCACCAGCTCCTCTGTGTACACCCGGTGGATTGCTTCACACACGAACCTGAACTGACTCTGTGGGGAAAGACGGCACGGGTGAGAGGTGAGGGGAGGCACACTCACTTGCACAGCACACTTCAATTACGTACTCACTCATGTTTCTTACTTTCTTATCACTTTAGTGTTTCTCATTCTTCAGTAAAATGGAACTAGACAATTGACTAACTACTTGTATCTTGAACTACACTCAGACTGTCAGTGAATCTTGAACTGTATCAGGTAATTGGAAAAGGCAAAAAGGCAGCCAGGGTTTATGTGTTGCTGTGTGACATAAGACTGTGACTAGATGACTCACAGCTGTCTGGATCATCATGGCTCGCTGGTCCCTCATGGCCTTCACAATGTCCAGGGGGTAGATCGGTTCATTAGCCTCAATCAGACACTGTGCCGTCTCCATCAGGATGAGAACACCCGTCCGCCCAATGCCGGCCGAGCAGTGAACTATCGTGGGCTCCACCATGCCTGCAGAACAGTGAGACACATGTGATCATGGGTTATCTTTCACCACACCCTCTTTCCAAACATGAACAGAGATAAAAAAAATAATAAAACAAGGAAAACTGAATGATAGAATTATGAAAGACAGTCTGATTAGCAAATGAAGCACAGACAGAATGACAGAGATAGACATATTATTAGCACACTCACTGATATATACAAAGATATCTAAGAAATAAAACAAAGAAAACTGAAAGTGGAATCATGAAAGACAGCTAGCACACAAAGTGACATAGAGACAGACATATTATTAGCACACTCACCGACTCTCGCCTTTCTGACTTGAGTGACAAAATTGAGGAACTCTGTGGAGTCGTCAGGCACCCCGTGGTCCGGCCAGGCCAGGTACTGCATGTGTGTGATGTGGCGTTCCTCCTGGGTCTGCAGGGAGCAAGAGTGGCATGAGAGTTGGGGCAGCACAGGAAAGTAATCTGGTTTCAATTATTGCTTTGTGCTGGATAAGAGAGAGAGAGAGAGAGAGAGAGAGAGAGAGAGAGAGAGAGAGAGAGAGAGAGAGAGAGAGAGAGAGAGAGAGAGAGAGAGAGAGAGAGAGAGAGAGAGAGAGAGAGAGAGAGAGAGAAAATAAAAACAGCAATGAGCAATTAAAACAGAGAAAAACACCAAATTTCAGACTTGGGAATAAGAATGGGATAAAAAGGAGGTCAGGGGGTGGTGATGGTGGTGGTAGTGAGGGGACTATCAAAGTGATAAGAAAATAAGAAAAAGCTTATCTTTATCTAATCTTGCCTTGAGACGCAAGAGTTGATTACTGTACTTGAAAGTCACTTGAGGACATACGTAGTTACAGCGGAAGTATACACTTGTCCTTATCCATCCATACAACTCATACCACTGCAATTTATCCACCATCCAGTTTCTCTCTCTCTTTTGCTCTCTCTCTGTACTGCTATACTTTATCCATTCATCATTTCACTGGGGTTCATCTCTCACACTCAGTATCTATCCTACTCTTTTATGTATATAATTTTCAGATAGGAGGTACCCAAAAAATACCTCCTTTAGCACATAAATTTCCATGAAAAGCCCACATTGTATATAAAAAAGATTAACCTAAAAGCAGCAGACCTTTACTTTCTTGCCTGGCTTTCTTGATGGCTGGTTCTTATGACACTGAGACAGAAAGAAGTGGGGAAGGAAACAAGAGAAAGTTGATATAATGATATCCTCCATGCCAGACTCACCTCGGTGTTAATAAGGGTGAACTCCCTGAAGGCAAACCCAGGAGTCTCTTCCTCCTTGTTGCAGGTCACTTGGAGAATGCCAAAGTCAACCGTCTCGTAAAGCCGTGGCCAGTACCGGTGGCACTTGACTCTGTAGTGAAGGAAGGAAGCGTTAACAGTAGCATTCTACACTCTTGATACACAAACATCTATAAAACGCAGTGACAAATTAATGACTAAAAGAGAGAGAGAGAGAGAGAAAAAAAAAAAAAAAAAGTAAAAAAGACAGAGAACAAATAAATGAGAGCAAGAAAGAGGCATTGAGTGAACACAGAACATAAATAACAAAACAAATGAACAAGTAAGCAAGTACACGATTCTCACCTGCCCTGCTCCACCACAGTTGTCAGCATCACAATGAGGGTTGACTGTTGCTCCCACACCATATGCCAGAAGTCAGTACAGGTGCCTGCCAGCGGCCCCTGACTGGCGATGTACCGGTTGATGATGCCTGAGCCCTGCACCTCCATGTTGACGTAGGAGGCATTGATGTAGTCACCTGAGGCAGTGCTGGTGAGGATGACGCGAGTTGTGTCATCTGGAGGGAGAAACAAAGAGGAGTTAGTTCTGTGAAGGAGTTCAGTGTTAAGAGTGGCTAGTGTATGTGTTTATTAGTCAATCCCTACAGTAGCATGATGTGTTTCCATATTCATTCTGGTTATTATTTGGCAATTTCATACAGCTTCAGAAACTAAAGAGGGGCTTGAAATAGTGAAAACTCTGGCCATTAATCTTTTGACCTCCATAGACCATTCCTAATGTCAACAAGTGTAAATGTAAAAATGCGTCCCAGTACTGAAGGCGTTAAAGGTAGCAGTATTCATGAATGGTTGTGGTGGTAGTGTGACAGTTTTCCCAAGGGGTTAAAGGTGAAGTTAGTGTGATCTGGGCTTATTGGGATCATGTGTAGTGCCAGTGTGATGTTCTGGCTGGAACATATATTACTGAAAGATGCCATGCTCACCAAGATCTTAAGGACTATTACTGAATTTTGAATCCACAAACACGCACACACACACGGCTCAGTAGCTCAGTAGTTAGAGCGCTGGTTTCACAAGCCAGAGGACCAGGGTTCGATTCCCTGGCCGGGTGGAGACATTTGGGTGTGTCTCCTTTCACGTGTAGCCCCTGTTCACCTAGCAGTGAGTAGGTATGGGATGTAAATCGAGGAGTTGTGACCTTGTTGTCCTGGTGTGTGCCTGGTCTCAGGCCTATCCGAAGATCGGAAATAATGAGCTCTGAGCTCGTTCCGAAGATCGGAAATAATGAGCTCTGAGCTCGTTCCGTAGGGTAACGTCTGGCTGTCTCGTCAGAGACTGCAGCAGATCAAACAGTGAATTACACACACACACACACACACACACACACAAAACCCACACTTACAAGGAGAAATATCCCTGTATCTGTTCTTCTTCTCGTTGTCCTGCCGCCGCGCCTCTGTGACGGTGAGGCCAGGCTTGCGGCGGTACAGCTGTTCAAACTGTGCCACAAGAGAGCCGGCCTCCAGCCCCTCTGCCAGCAGCATCAGCGACTCCTGCAGGGGCGGCACTCCTCCCTTGATGGTGGCACTGGCGGACAGCACCTCAGGGATGTACTGGAAGGGCGGCTCCTCCAGATCATCAGGAACATACACTGTGGACAAAGAGAGATTGTTAATGTTTGTGGATAGTCTAGAAAAGTAATGTGTCTACTTGCATGTCTATGTATTTTGTTCTTGTATTCCCTAATTCTTTTTCTCTCACTCTTTCTTGTTCTAGTTCCCAGTTCTCCATCCTTGTACCTTTCACACCTCTGCCTTATGTGGTATAAAGATACATCTTCAGAAATGCCTTACTGTCTCACCATGTTTATTTTTTAAGGCCACATAGATGATTAGTGAGGTTTTCAAAAGTGTTTCTCCAGTTAATAAAATAAAAATCTTGTCAATCTACCTCTAGAACCATAAAAACACCTTTAAAACTTGTGTAAATATAAATAAAGCTTTTTGAAATAGTGGAGGTGAAGCACAGAAGTGTTTGAGAATACGAGCCAAAGACACAACACACCCTAAAGTCCTGCAGGTAACAAGAAACAGCTTGGCAGAGTAACATACACTTGAGTGGTCTGGCTTGATACTGACCGGCACACACACGCAGCTTCTTCTTCCATGTGTTAGGGTCTCTGGTCTTTTTCTGTCCCAGCACACTGTCCTTGCTGAAGAATATTTCCTCAAGGCGGGACAATCTGCGGTCCGCCTCATACCTTGGAACCACCTGAGAGAACATTCTCTGCTTGTGGTGCAGTAATTTCTTCACTATGCCCAACTTGTGCTTCTTTTCAACCAACTCAACACTTCCTGGTGCTTCCGGCGCATGGAGGTGCTGTTCATGCTGCAGTGGTTCCTTGGTCTCTTTCTCCAAGTCTTGCCTCTTCAGGGGATCACTGGTGTGTTGGGATGTGACAGCAGAGGTGACAGAAATGTTGGTCTCCTGAGTCATCTTAGCCTTGCCTGATGAGCGTACAAGAGTGTTTACTTCACAATGTTGTCCCTTGCTCACCAGGAAATCCAGTGTCAGCCTCACTTTGTCTTCTTCCTGTGACACATCTTGCTTGCCCATTGCAGGATCTTTGTGCTCGATGGCTTGGCTTCCCTCGGCAAGATCAACATGGTGCTTACCTTCATTGACCTCCACTTTGACAGATATCTCCTTTCCAGCCTCTGCAGATGCTCCACACCGGCACTCGTGTGTTTTCTGCAACAACTGCCCCTCTTGTCTCTCAGCCTTGGCTGTCCCGTGGCTTACCGACACATTAATCTGGTGATCCTGGCCGTTGCAGGGAACACTCACCGACACGGATGTCTTTTGCTCACCATCCTTTCTCTCTTCTTGCTGGCATCTACACTCTCTAGGAGGCTGCCTGGTGCTCCTCCCATCTGTGTCTTGGGAACACTGGCTCACATTGTCCTTCTGCTCTGTGTTCTCCACAAAGAAGTCCTGCAGGAGTGTTTCCTCAGCCTTTGTGATGAAGTCTTTATCAACTCCTGGAAATCCTCCGCTGACCAATATATCTCGCAACTGAAGTTCACCTTTCTCCCTCCTTGTGTGCAACAGCTTCAAGGCATCAAGGTGGTCCTGTAGGAGATCTGGCACGTCTTCGAGAGGTGGTGCGTACTTGGCCACTCCCTCGGCCCTCAGATCAGGGGACTTGTCTTGGCGGGGCTGCTGTGGTACAATGCCAGCCTCCTTCTCCATGGTGTGGAAGTTGAAAATATCCAGGTCAATGGTCTCAATGTGGTCAGGCACAATGCTGGGGGGCAGGCCATAGTGGGACATGACTTCTGTCTCTAGCATCCTCACAGCCTCCGATGAGAATGCAAACACTCAGGAATTTCCACAACACTGTTTCACTTTTCCTTTGTCTCACATCACGGTAAGGGTTAATCTTCCCACAGAGAGGCCTAGTCACCTCTCCAAATGCTCTAATGATACTGGCACACTCCGGGAACAGTTGTGCCTCATAACTCACCCACTCATGTCTTATCAGTGCTGTGTTCTTTTATTACGGTGATAAAGAAAAAGCAGCGTTGTGCAATGAACCCTTGGATGAAACATGAAGCAAATAAAAACTCAAAACCAAGGAATGTATATGTGATCTCTTCTCTAATAACAAGTGGAAGCCTGACAATCCCCACATAAGAAGGAACAACAAAACATACAAATACTCAAAGCAGATGTGAAAATTGAGTAAAATGGGACAGGACAGCGCTATCTAACGGTCTCTTGGCAGGAGAGAGGGCAAACAGGGAACGTGACCAACACCACACCACCACCACTACTCTGTCTACTCTGCCCACCTCTCTAAAATGAGTGAGTCTTTCTTATTCAAACTTATTTACAGAGGCTTAAAGGAACATGTTTTTTGTGTTCCTATTTCAAAAGCTAAAATGTATTCTCAGTCTTTCAGCATTTCCACTAGTAATTTACTTCCTCCTATGACTTAAGCTGTTTCAAGAAGGTTTCAAGATGCCTCTCATAATTTAGGATGATTTTTTTTAGAGTACCATTTTCTTTACTTCCTTTCCAGCTTCTTGTGTTACCCTCAGCTGTTCCTTAATAAATGAAAGTCTTTATGGGTGTAGGTAGGAAAGAAAAGTAAATGTATTGACAGAGAGAGAGAGAGAGAGAGAGAGAGAGAGAGAGAGAGAGAGAGAGAGAGAGAGAGAGAGAGAGAGAGAGAGAGAGAGAGAAAATGAAAATGAAAATGAAAATAATAATAATAATAATAATAACAAGAAGAAGAAGAAGAAGAAGGAGAAAAAAACAGCTAATAAGAATATGAAGGAGAAGCAACACAGTGATTAAAAAAGTGAAAAAAAAAAAAGAAAAAAAATATCCAAGAGTATGAAACAAAAACAACACACATATACATGAAAAAAAAAAAAAAAAAGGTGAATCAGACCACCAGTGACACATCATCACCATCACCATCACCATCACCATCACCATCACACACTTGCATAATAACTTTTTGTAATCTAAGTGTAATCTAATGTAACAGATATATCACTAGTGAGTGAATGATGCAACACTTCTCCACGCACTCACTCACTCACTCACTCACATACAATTGCTCCATCACAGACACTCATTCACTTACTCACTTCCTCATTAACTCTCACTTACTCACTTCCTGATTAAGAGATGAGGATATTATAAGCTTGACTGCATCGGAGAGAGAGAGAGAGAGAGAGAGAGAGAGAGAGAGAATCATGCACACACACAAACACATTAACTCACACGCAATTACCATTATCATCATTATTATCATTATCATTATTACCATCATTATTATCATTACTACTACTACTTCAATTATTACTATCACAACACTTACCCATCACGACGATATGAAAGAAAGAGTAGGAGAAATATGATAAGAATGAGGGCAAGGAAGGACAGGGAAGGAGGGAAGAAAGAGGGGACGGGAAGATACAAGGGAGGAGATATAGAAAAGGAGGAGGAGGAGGAGGAGAAAGATTTGATAGAGAACACTTTGCTACGTGACTAGGAGCGTGTGGTGATGACAGGTGCTGAACTGACTAAATGTGGCTTTGAGGATGTCCCAGCTACACACGCGCACACACACACACACACATAGACACACACGTACACACACACAGAGACGCACCAGTTAATGCTGTTTGTCTAATGGGATTTGTAAAGTAAGACTGACAGCACGTTGTAGATTTCTCCCTCATTCCTCCTCATTTTCTGCTCATTCCTCCCTCAGATGACAGGGAAAGGAATGCTGTGTGTGTGTGTGTGTGTGTGTGTGTGTGTGTTACCGGAAGGAAGATGACGTAATGAAGGAAGGAGAAAATGTTTGGTTCATTAAAAGTGTGTGTGTGTGTGTGTGTGTGTGTGTGTGTGTGTGTGTGTGTGTGTGTGTGTGTGAGAGAGAGAGAGAGAGAGAGAGAGAGAGAGAGAGAGAGAGAGAGAGAGACCTACCTACATGCACATTACATCCCCCCCCCCTCTCTCTCTCTCTCTCTCTCTCTGGACTTTCAACCTTAGGACAGCTGGTTCCCTGAAATAAGGTTAGTGAGAGCGATAAGGCAGCACAGGTGAGGGAGCAGGTGGAAATGATATACAGACAAGTCAGACTGATAAGACACCGAAGATAAGGCAGTGGCGTGATACAAATAGATAAATAGATGGTGAGGTTGACACGTTGATAGATAGATAAGTTGATAGGTATATGAAAAAAAAGGTTGGATAGATGTATGGATAGGAGAACAGAGATAGATAAATATATAGATAGATATCAAAATGATGGATGAATGGATGGATAGAACAGACAAATAAATAGATAGATAGATAGATAGATAGATAGATAGACAGAGAAAGATCGACAGACAGACAGACAGGTAGACAGATAGATAAATAGAGAAATCAACAAACTTAAAGCTACAATGGTGTTACAAAGGAATGCAATCTAAATACCAATAGCTTTCCTACTCCAGTGAAAGCAAAAAAGTAAGAAAACCCCAAATATCATTGACGTAAATAGCTATGGAATGCGCGCGCACACACACACACACACACACACACACACACACACACACACACACACACACACACTCTCTCTCTAAGGGTGGGGAGGAGGGACTGGAAGAGGGATGTAGAAGGAAAGGGGAAGAAAACAACCTAATATACACGAGCACACATCTGAGGCAGCTCTATCCAATGACAACTGCTATGGAATAAGGATGAGAAATATTACTGAAGAATATAGGAAGGAAAACTGCTTCACCACGTAGGGAGAAGATAGGGAGAAGACTATACACGTCTGGATAGTGTACCTCCGTGTCCGATATCATGTATTCAAAAACACTTTGCTCTCTCACCATCACTGCTTTCCAAAGGCTCGAGTTGAAGATACTTGTGTTTTAAGAGTATTTTCAGGGCTCTGGTGATAGATTGGCAAGATTTCTAGTTTGTTATATGGATAAACTCTTGAAAACCGGGCTAGTTGTCTCTGTGGCCTTGGAAAACTGTCTTGGTGAGAGAAGAAGGCGTTTCAGAAGACGGGTAAGAGTCACACAGATGCACAGGCCACACACAGACCTTGCAGTGCTCACCAGATGACACCTCAGGTAATAGTACAAGAAAAGGAAAACAAAGGTAAATGAAAAGGCAGGAAAAGTAGAAAAGGAAAGTGAAGTAGAAGAATAGGCACCACACTAGAAGAAAAGAGAACAAAAGTAGAAGAAAAGACAGTAAAGGAAGAAAAGGAGAGGGAAGTAGGAAGTAGAAGACAGCAAAAGTAGAAGAAAAAGTCAGTGAGGTAGAAGACAAGAAAAGTAAAAAGCAGAGTGAAGAAGAAGAAAACAACAAACTAAAGGGAAAAAAAACACAAGTAAAAGAAAAGGACAAGAGAAATAATAAAAAAAGGGTGGGGAGTGAAGTTTGTGAATACCGTGTGTGAATAAGGCGGGTTTGCGTCACTGGTGCCATAAAGTGACGAACGCATGGAATGAAGGAGGACGTTCCCTGATAGCAGCGGCTCTACAAAGATTTACTGCTATTCTAGTCTAATATTTGTTGGGTTGTTCAGGTGTGTGTGTGTGTGTGTGTGTGTGTGTGTGTGTGTGTGTGTGTGTGTGTGTGTGTGTTGGTGGGTGGGTTGGTGGGTAGGTACAAGGGTGATGATATGCATGCACGCACTCACAGACACGCACACACACATACATACGTAGATTGTGGACAGATGAATAGAAAGATAGACAAATGGATCTCCGCCCCCCCCTCTTCAAACACGATATCATTACTGTTACTACCACTACACTATCGCGTCGGCCACCACCATCACCATCACCACCAAAGGCTCGTATTCTCAAAGACTTGTATGCTTCACTCCACTTTTTCAAAAGGCTTTATCTAAATTTACACGAGTTTTTAAGGTGTTTTTATTGTTCTAAAGGCAGTGACAAGATTTCTACAATATTAACTGGAAAAACACTCTTGAAAACCCCGCTAATAATCTCTAAGGCCTTGGAAAATATTCGTGGTGAGAGAGCAAAGCGTTTTTACGGTTCTAAAGGCAGATTGGCAAGATTTCTGCATTACTAACTGGAAAGGCACTCTTGATAACCCCGCCAATCATCTCAGTGCCCTTGGAAAATAGTCGTGTTGAGAGAAGGAAGCGTTTCTGAATATGGTAGACGTGACTCACCGTTCTGCTTGACGGTGAGGACCAGCTCTCCGGAGTGGCATTCCCTGGACGCCCTGATAAAGTTCACCACCTGCTCGTGGGTCATCGCTGACACGTCCCGTCCGTTGATCAGAAGAACCTGGAGAGAGAAGGCAGCTGTTAGTGATGAGTCTAACAACAGAACATGTCCTCTTGTTTTCGATGTTTCTTTATTTTCTATACCTGTGTTTAGAGAGACATTAAGAGAGAAAGGGCAGGTGTGTTAGTGACGAGTCTAACAAGTAAACACATGTCCTCTTGTTTTCGATATGTTTCTTATTTTCTATACCTGTGTTTAGAAAGGAGAGTGGGCAACGAGAGCGACATTAAGAGAGAAAGGGCAGTTATGTCAGTGACGAGTCTAATACCTAAAGTCCTAAACACATATCCTCTTGTTTTCGACTTTCTTTTTCTTTTATTTTTTCTTCTGTTTAGAAAGGAGAGTGAGAAACTAGAGACACATTAAGAGAGAGGTGACGAGTCTAATACCTAAAGTCCTAAACACATATCTCTTGTTTTCGATGCTTTTTTTATTTTGTCTTTTCATACCTGTGTTTCGAAAGAAGAGTGGAAAACTACAGAAACATTAAAGGGCATGTGTGTTAGTGACAAGTCTAACACCTAAACACATGATCATCCTCTAGTTATCGATGTTTTCTTTTGTTTTTTTGTATCTGAGTTAGAGAGAAGGAAAAATGGGAAAGAGAGGGAAGGAAAGGAGATACAGGCGAGGGAAGAAACTAAGGGAGGAAAGAAACGAATGGCGAAAAGGAGATAAGGAAGAAAGATGAGGTTAGATGATGGAGGAGAAGAAGGAAAAGGAATGATGGGTTTAAAGACATGAAGAGAGAAAAGCCAGGTGTATCATTGGTGTGTTACTCGTATACCTATACACATATCCTCGAGTTTCTTTTCCTTTTTACACCTGCGCTTAGAGAGAGGACTGGGGAAAGAGGTAAACAAAATAATATAGTCTGCTCTGAAAAGGTCTACATGCAATCAGTCCTCTGTCGTGGCAGTATCAGTGTTATCAGAGAGAATGTGACGTGTGTGTGTGTGTGTGTGTGTGTGTGTGTGTGTGTGTGTGTGTGTGTGTGTGTGTGTGTGTGTGTGTGTGTGTGTCACAGTAACTCTGCTAAACACTTACGTCGGCGCTCTTTGTCCTGGCACTGTCCATCACACCCAAGGCTGTATTCCGAAACCCTCTGCTATCTCTCTCTCTCTCTCTCTCTCTCTCTCTCTCTCTCTCTCTCTCTCCACTACTTCTAAAGGCCATACATTACATATGTTTAGCCGCATTTTCAAGACAGTTTCTCCTATTAATAACGTAGACATCTTGCTAATCTGTCACTGGAATTATAAAAAGACCTTAGAAACTCGTGTCGCTTCAACTACAGCCTCTTAAGTGTAGTGTTGGTGTAATGTAGTGTTTTAGAATGTGTTCAGTAATGGCAGCGGGAAGAGTGACAGAGCGGGAAGTGTGAGGTGAGAAAGACCACGTGGACTAACTCACCTGACAAATCATTCACCTGGACTCACCTTACACCTCACTTCACTTCACTTCACCTGCTACTCGTGACTTAGTGACTTGGAATACTCGGGTTATTTGGTGATTTCGTGATTGTAGAGACCTGGTGCATGGTCACTTGAACTCCTGACCTTGATAAAATGACCTGGTGATGTAAGGTACCTGGATTCACCTGGCCTAGTATTGCACCTGCCCATCATCTCTTTAGTGTTACCTGGTACCTGTGTCGCACCTTTGTAATTACCTGTCTCGTGGATTCTGTCAGTACTGTACCTGTGTTTACCTGTGTGTGGTTGCGGCGCCCGTGGCCTGTGTGTACCTGTCTGCCTAGTGCTCACCTGGTCCCCTTCGTTGAGTCTTGGATAGCATCGGTCAGCGGGAGTGTTGGGCGCCACGCGGGAGACCAGCACGGGAAGGTTCTGGTCAGCGCCGCCCTTAACGTTGAAGCCAAACTTGCCTCCTTCGTCTGGCTTCATCTTGATGGTGACGAGGCCGTGGGCGCTCTCCTCGCTCCCTCCAGGCTGCGTGCGGGGCCCAGGGAGGGAGGAGGGAAGCACGGAGGAGGGAGAGGAGAGAGAAGAGGTAAGTGCCACCGTCACCCAAAAGCAAGCGAGAGAGTGTTCAAGTTAAGGGAAAGTTTGGTGTTTTGGTGACGCGTCGCCGCTCACCGCCCGCCCAGTGCATCACAAAGTTTACGGCTACCTATATACTGCAGCTCATGTGTCCTGGTGTGGTGTGGTGTGGCGGTGGTGTGTAGTGATGCTCAAGGCGAACAGGAATACTGGGTCCTGCTACACCTACACCCACACTACACACCGCACACAGCACACCGCCACCCACACCTGGACAACTCACTTACTCAATGATCTAACCTGATGATGATGTCTTGGGAAAAAATTATCGTTTTTTGAGATGAATCATCTAACACGTCAGGCTTCATTTCTTGCTGGCTGTTTCTCAGGCTGATGCAAGACTGGGAATGTTACAGTGTAATAAATGACTAACCTTCAAGCCTGACAGAACAGCCTGATTGAAATTCT
>NC_059267.1:7146780-7166780 GCF_017591435.1 Portunus trituberculatus
ATAAAGGAGGAATTGAGGAAGGGATGAAGGAGAGAAACTGAGAGAAAGTGAGAGGACAGAGGGATGTAGGACAAGGAGGAGAGTCTTGGAGAGGAAAGGAAGGGAAAGAGGAGGGAATTGTTAGAGGAGGGGAGGTATAGAAGAGGAGGGAGGGAGAGAAATGGAGGAATGTTAGATAGATGGAGAGAAAAGATGAAGGGAAGGAAACTGTATCATTATCATTTTAATTTGTATTTCTATTATATTACAAGAATTGAGAGAGAGAGAGAGAGAGAGAGAGAGAGAGAGAGAGAGAGAGAGAGAGAGAGAGAGAGGAAATATGTGGGTCAGAGCGGTTACAGGTCCTGCCCTTAACCTCCCTCTCTCTCTCTCTCTCTCTCTCTCTCTCTCTCTCTCTCTCTCTCTCTCTCTCTCTCTCTCTCTCTCTCTCCCTCAATGTTCAAAATTTCCCCTGTTCATTTTGACCTTAATCTTCCTTACAACTACTACGGCACAAGAGGAGGAGGAGGAGGAGGAGGAGGAGGAGGAGGAGGAGGAGGAGGAGGAGGAGGAGGAGGGAGGAAGAAGGAAGAGGAAGAATTTGGTGTTTGTGTGATGTTTGTAAACTTTGGATGTATGTAAGTTTTCTGCTCTCTCTCTCTCTCTCTCTCTCTCTCTGTATAGATAAGTGAGATATTTTGGGAATCGGTGCTGATTATTGTAGTATTAGTATTAGTATTAGTAGTAGTAGTAGTAGAAATAGTAGTAATAGTACTAGTAGTAGTAGTAGTAATAATGTAATTTAATAAACGAAAGAAGGAACAAGAGAGAGAGAGAGAGAGAGAGAGAGAGAGAGAGAGAGAGAGAGAGAGAGAGAGAGAGAGAGAGAGAGAGAGAGAGAGAGCGGAAGAGAAGGAGCTTAGAGGAAGAAGGAAAGACGTTGGAGGAAACAATGGAGAGAAAACATCAGAGAAAAGAATAGAGCGGAAGGAGAGAAGGAGGGAGGGAGGGAGGGAGGGAGGGAGGGAGAGAAAAGAAGAGGAAGAAGGGCAGGCACGGATGCTGATAGGAGAGAGAGAGGTAGAGGAAAAGGGAGAGGGGAGAGAGAGGGAAAGGGAGAGAGGGGATAGAGAGGGAGAGGGAGAGGGAGAGAGAGGGAGAGGAAGAGACATAGATTCATAACAAGCCTAGTTAGAACAGATATGAGGGAGGAAGGAAGTGTGTGTGTGTGTGTGTGTGTGTGTGTGTGTGTGTGTGTGTGTGTGTGTGTGTGTGTGTGTGTGTGTGTGTGATATTGGCAAGGAAACAGTGCCAGCGGAAGAGGAGGAGGAGGAGGAGGAGGAGGAGGAGGAGGAGGAGGAGGAGGAGGAGGAGGAGGAGGAGGAGGAGGAGGAGGAGGAGGAGGAGGAGGAGGAGGAAAATAAGGTGAAGAAGGAAAAGGAAGAAATGGAAACCTATCACCACCACCACCGCCATCACCATCACCATAACTATTACTACTACTACTACTGCTACCAACACTACTACTACTACTACTACTACAACAACTACTTCTATTACTACTAACACCTTTACCACTACTACTACTACTAATACCATCACTACTTCTACTGCCACCAACACTACTACAACAACAACAGCAACAACAAGAACTATTACTACTACTACTACTACTACTACTAGTAGTAGTACTAACACCACTACTATTACTACTACTACTAATACCACTATTGCTACTAATGCTACCAATACTACAACCACTACTACTACTTCTACCACTACTAGTACTATCACTACTGCTGCTGCTGCTACTACTACTACTACTACTACTACTACTACTACTGGTGGTGGTGGTGGTGGTGGTGGTGCTGCTCCTGCTACCACTACTACAGCAATCTGGCACGGCGGCATGGTGGTTTGTGGCGCACCTGGCCGAGGCTCAGATAACGAGAGAGAGAGAGAGAGAGAGAGAGAGAGAGAGAGAGAGAGAGAGAGAGAGAGAGAGAGAGAGAGAGAGAGAGAGAGAGAGAGAGAGAGAGAGAGAGAGAGAGAGAGAGTAAACATGGAATAAGTAAAATGATCTACTTGGAATGAAGTATGGAAGGAAAAGGAGGAGGAGGAGGAGGAGGAGGAGGAGGAGGAATACAAAGGAAAGCCAAACAGCAACAGACCTGTTGGTCCTTTCGAGGCTGTTTGGTAACTACTTCTAACTGGCTACAGATAAGAGAGACAGGACAGTACAGGAGAAGGCTCCTCCCCACCCACCACTCCCTCCAGCTTTCGCTGGCATGGAAGGAGGAGGAGGAGGAGGAGGAGGAGGAGGAGGAGGAGGAGGTGGAAGACTTAAGGGTTACCTCGTGTCAAGTGTTGTTACAAGCCGATACCCTCCAAAGACCACCACCACCATCACCACCACTGCCAGTACTGTCACCACCATTACGACCACTACTAACATCACCACCCCACAAACACCACAATCACCACCGAAAACCATTACAACACCCTTGAAAACCATAAAAACAGCCTTGACAGCAATGAGACGCCCTTGACAAACAGGAGAGCTCCCTTGAAATCCCCCAAACTAACTTTCACGACAGGTAATCAGTCGAGATGAGTTAAACTACAACTGCAATCATGATAGGACCCTTAAAATCTCAGAAACAGCCTTGAAAACACGTAAACACACTTGCTAACCACAAAAACTCCCTTAGAAACCTTAAAACACCCTTGCATATCCTAAGTACACCCTTGAAACTCTTAAAATAACATTGCAAACATAAAGACAGTCTCGAAATCCTTAAAAACACCCTTGCAAAAAAAAAAAAAAACTTGAAAACCTTATAACACTTCGAAAACCATTAAAATACCCTTGCAAACATAAAAACACTCTTGAAAACCCTACATAACGTTGAAACCATAAAACACCCTCTGGCAAATCATAAAAAACTTAAACACACAAAAACACCCTTAAAAACCACCTAAACATACCGTAAAGAGGTCCCACAAATCCAAACAGCTAAAAACACAAACGCAAACATCTCGAAAGCAAAAAAGTGAGCATAAAAACGAAAGCAAACAGCTAAATTCAAACTTTAAGGTAGTCGAAGGTTCACCAGTCAGTTATCAGAACATACGGACATGAGGGAAGCTGCAAGAGACTGTCAGGTCTACACGTGGCAATCCCTGTATGATCAAAGCTACTCAGTTCCATCTATCATCCCTATCCATAACTTTAGCTAATCTTCTTTTAAAGCTCCCAATTGTACTCAACACTAACAACATGATAACTGAGTCCCTTCCATTCATCAGCTACTCCGTTAGAGAGCCAGTTCCTTTTCCATTTCTTTCGTAAACCTGAATCTCTCAAACTTCAACCCATTGTTTCTGGTTCTAGCCTGGCTATTACTAAGAACGTTGCTCATGTCTCCTTTGTTATAACCCCTACACCACTTACATACTTCTATTAGGTCCCCTCTTAACCTACGTCTCTCTAAGGAATGCGATTGGGGATTGATAAATTTTGTATTGATATATGTACCGTGTGTCTATCATTTCTTGTTCTATCCTGGTTACTACTACTAATTTTGCTCATGTCCCCTTTGTTATAACCCTACTACTTAAATCCCTTCAGTACCATGACGTGTTTTCATATTTCTTCTGCTTACTATTTAGTGATTTTATACAGCTTCAGAAACTTATGGTGAAGACTGTGGCCATTAATTTTTCTGACTTCCAAATATTCTTCCTACTGTAAATAAATCTGTTTAGTCAGACCCAAAAGGTAAAAATGCGTCCCAGTACTGAAGGGGGGTTAAATACTTTCTTCAATAGAGTCAGTACTTACAGGCCAGTCATCCGCCACCCATTCCACACTGACGATCCTCACTAGCTTCCCGTGGGGCGTGTGGACAAGCATACCGCCACCCCCTCCGCCTCCACCTTCGCCGCCGCTTCCTCCGCCTGCCGCCGCCTCTGCCACCCCGTCCCCAGCGCCAGGGCGTGTCCCGCGGCCCCACGCCCCCCCGCAGCACACAGAACAACGCAAGCCTCGACCCCGCCACACTCCTCCGCCGCACGCAACACCACCGAGGTCTTGGTGTCCCTTGAGTTGCGTGATGGTGGTGCGTTTCTGCTCCTCTCACTTGGGTTGGGAGTGTGGGAGTGAGTGAGGGAGTGTGGGAGAGTGGCTGGCTCGTGAGTGTGGTTAGGGAGGCTTGGTGCGTTCGTGGGGTCTGTTTTTCTATCTCGTTTTGTGCAGTTTGTTCTCTTTTGATGTCATTGTAGTGTGTTTTGTTAGTTTTCTGCTTATTTAGGGAATGAATGAGTGAGTGAGTGAGTGAGTGAGTGAGTGAGTGAGTGAGTGAGTGAGCAAGTGAGTGAGTGAGTGAGTGAGTGAGTGAGGAGAGGAGTGGTTAGTTCTTTTGTTTGTTCAGCTTCCGCTACTCTGTATTATAATTCCTTCATTTACAAGCGAGGTCAGAACTTTTTATGAGGTAGATTTCACTTCCTTCCCCCTCTCTCTCTCTCTCTCTCTCTCTCTCTCTCTCTCTCTCTCTCTCTCTCTCTCTCTCTCGCTTCACTGTTTTCACGATCCTCATTTCGTTACACAATTCAGTAATAACAATTCCATATCACTAATTACAAGTCATTTTCCTTCAGTTCGTATATTTCTTTCGCTCACTCAGTTACAAAAGACGAATTTCAGTAAGTGTTTTCGTCTTATTTCTTTTCTTTTCTAAAATTTGATTAACTTCGATTGCTCTTCTCGTTAGTTCATGTCACGTGTGTTTCACTGTTTGATCTGCTGCAGTCTCTGACGAGACAGCCAGACGTTACCCTACGGAGCGAGCTCAGACCTCATTATTTCCGATCTTCGGATAGGCCTGAGACCAGGCACACACCACACACCGGGACAACAAGGTCACAACTCCTCGATT
Source organism: Portunus trituberculatus (assembly GCF_017591435.1). Lineage (NCBI taxonomy): Eukaryota > Metazoa > Arthropoda > Malacostraca > Decapoda > Portunidae > Portunus > Portunus trituberculatus. The sequence goes on from NC_059267.1 coordinate 7,151,697, forward strand.
TACATCCCGTACCTACTCACTGCTAGGTGAAAAGGGGCTACACGTGAAAGGAGACCGGCCGGGGAATCGAACCCCGGTCCTCTGGCTTGTGAAGCCAGCGCTCTAACCACTGAGCTACCGGGCGTGTGTGTGTGTGTGTGTGTGTGTGTTGTGTAAGGTTCGTTCTCCTCTCACCTGCTATCAAATAAGACTAGGATCGAAAACACAGGCACACCACAACCCACACACACGCACACGCACGTAAGCACTGAATAGAGATTGAGTAACTAATGTATTTATCTACACTATGGTGGTGGTGGTGGTGGTGACAGACAAATGAGTGATAGTAACGCTGGCACTGACTGTGAGGCAAGAATGGTGGTGACATGACGGTGGTGGTCAGGGTGTCAAGTGGATAGTGAATCTGTGTGGTGATAGTAGTAATGGAAGCGGTGATGGTGGTGGTGCTCGTGGGGGAGGGAGAGAGAGAGAGAGAGAGAGAGAGAGAGAGAGAGAGAGAGAGAGAGAGAGAGAGAGAGAGAGAGAGAGAGAGAGAGAGAGAGAGAGAGAGAGAGAGAAAGAAAGGGAGGGAGGGAGGGAGGGAGGGAAAGAGGGGGTGTGGGGAGGAAGCCTTGTTTGAAAGCTGCATTATCTCCAAACCGGACATCCGATGAGAGAGAGAGAGAGAGAGAGAGAGAGAGATGTTTGGCTGCCATATCTACAGTACTGGCAGGTGACCAGACACACACACACACACACACACACACACACACACACACACACACACACACACACACACACACACACACAGGTGGTGTTGATACGTCTCTGCGGTTTGGTGATGAGGATATGAATGGAAAGAGTATACTTGAGGTGAAGGTCTGGTGGTGATGTAATGGTGGTGATGGTGGTGGTGATGACACGTGGAGGTGTGGTGAAGATAACGCTGTTGTGTGGCGATGGTGGTGGTGATGGTGACAACAGCGCTGTAGTGTGGCGGTGGTGGTGAAGGTGGTGGTGGTGGTGACAATACAATCGTGAAGAGATCGGTGTTGACTGTCATTTACTGCTGTGATGACAAGAAAAATCAAGGTTTCTACTCTTTTTAGCTCTCTCTCTCTCTCTCTCTCTCTCTCTCTCTCTCTCTCTCTCTCTCTCTCTCTGTCTCCTCTTGGCACTCATAATCTGGTTCCAAAAATAAAGTAAAATAAAAAAAAAAAATGGAAAAAAATTGCTCATCCACTCAACTTCACGAAAACTAACAATTTTTATGAGAATTTTTTTATATTTTCTTTCTATTTCTTTTTTTTTTGCCATTTTCATTTGATTTTCACGTGGCACTTGTCTTTAATGTTTTTTTCCCTTATGTTCCTTTTTTTTTATTCCAGTTCAGTTATCTAGAATTTATCGTCAGTAATGGAACACTTGGGACATTGCAATCTCTTTCTCTCTCTCTCTCTCTCTCTCTCTCTCTCTCTCTGCACAACAATCCCACGCCTCTCACTTTAGATTAGATAGGGCCTTATCACAAACAGCCTCGCGAAAGTAAACAAACAAATCACGTGCTGTTTTTTTAGGTTTAATATTTTGTGACATGAAGACAAATGTAGGACTCAACACTGCATTCCCTCACCTCAACCCTCCTACACTGACCAATGACACTCCTACAGGTATTGCTTCATTATAGTTTGTCACGAAATGTTTCCCTCACACACACACACACACACACACACACACACACACACACACACACACACACACACACACACATCCATACATTTGAAGAGCTGTTTGTTATTTCGTAATTCTACATCTCGCATTCTCAACATCTCTATGCTTCACTTCCACTATTTCAAGAGGTTTTATTTAAATTCATACGAGTTTTTAAGATGTTCTAGAGACAGATTGACAAGATTTCTATATCATTAACTGGAGGAACACTCATGAAAACCCCGCTAATCACCTCTGTGGCCCTTGAAAATCGTCGTGGTGAGAGCAAAAGCGTTTCTGAAATCTGAATACGGATCTACATCTCTTCCTTCAGACAGCATCACCACAGCTTCCTCACCGCCGCAGATACGTTAGTAACTGTTTGCTATCCCGTGGGTGACACAAACAGACACACATACACTGAACATTGCATCTTTCACTCTTTAACTCTCCTACAGCTCTTCCTTCAACCCATTTTCCTTCACGCCACAAACACACCAGGAATTCTGATATTCTGAGGACGTGAGATGAAACTAAAGGATAGATAAACAGACAGAACACCACCACCACCCCCACCAGTAGCAGCAGCAGCAGCAGCAGCAGACCGGGCACCGCTGTTCTGTTATGCATGACGGTGTGTCCTAATTCTGTGTGATCTGAGTGCAATGATGGTGGTGGTGGTGTTACTGGTCTGCCTTCCTTCACGTGTGGCTGTGAGTGTGTATGCGTATGTAGGTGTGTGTTTCCAGCCCCCACCACTGCAGGGACGGTACAGAATGGAGGTGTGTGAGGTGCTGAAGGTACTACACACCACCACCTGCCGGGGACACGCGGTGAGCCCTCAACCCCACGACCACAGCGGAACTAAAATCAAAGCTTCTCCTGCTCTCTCGGAACTCAAGGAAGCACGGAACTCCCCCAAACTGTCGTACGCTTCCACCTTCCCCTCCACCACTTCCCTCTACGCAAGCCAGCCCTCTCCAGCCCTCAGTCCTTCAATTAGACAGTGGATTTAGAGGGTGTAAGGTGTGGGTGGGGTGTGTGTTGGGTGTGGGTGGGGTGTGTGCGGGGTGTAGTGGTGTTGAGGGAATCTTGCGCCAGGCAGTGAGGTGTTCATTCATGGGACCTGCGCCGCGCTGCCAATGAATGGAGTGCCAGTACGCGTCACCCACGGCCCACCCACCCACCCACCCCCATGCCTCCCACACCCCCACACACCCATTAGTCTACTTCTACCTGTGTCCATTAACTCAGTACAGCGAGAGGCCTATCTATTCCTAACCTACTATTTTTTTACCTTCCCATTCACGTTCCTACCCACCCATTAATCTTTGGTCTGGTATCCATTCACCCCATTAACCTATTTTCATCAGTACCTATTATTTCAGGTATCAACAGAAAATGGATGTCAAAATATTCAAATACCCATTATTTCAACTTCCCACCCATTTACTGACCTATTTCTACCTACACCCATTAACTCACCATCTACCCCGTACATATGCCAAGAAATAGGAACTCAAGCCACCCAATTAAAAAAAACTCAACCATTTACCATTCCCCATTAAAACGACACGCAGGGGTAATGGAGTGCCGGGAAGGGGTATTGGCACTCACCTGGTCACCTATTTATACCTGTCATTAATTCACCATCCCCACGTTCAAGGGATAATGGGATGCCAAAATATAGATCCACTCATGGCTCACGCTGACCTATTAACCTCCTTCTCCTCTTAAGCTGATAGGGAGATGATAGGGAATGATAGGGATTGCTACGTGTGTGTGTGTGTGTGTGTGTGTGTGTGTGTGTGTGTGTGTGTGTGTGTGTGTGTGTGTGTGTGTGTGTGTGTACGTTTTCTTTGGTTTCCTTTATATTTTCATGTTTATTTCTTTGATTATGCGAAAGAAATTTTAGGGATTTCTTGGTTAATCTCTCTCTCTCTCTCTCTCTCTCTCTCTCTCTCTCTCTCTACTTTTTTTATGGTCTAATTTCTTTTAATTATGTGAAAAAAGTTAGATTTAAGTTTACAGGATTTCTTGGTTAACCTCTCTCTCTCTCTCTCTCTCTCTCTCTCTCTCTCTCTCTCTCTCTACTTTCATGCTCATTTCTTTTGATTATGTGAAAAAAAGTTTATAGGATCTCTCTCTCTCTCTCTCTCTCTCTCTCTCTCTCTCTCTCTCTCTCTCTCTCTCTCTCTGAAGCCATACTTGTGACGTTTCTGGTCCGTCGCAACTCAGTCTACTTAATCCCTAGTGTTGGTTCATGGGTTAGCAGTGTTACCAGTTACGTCACCGTCCCCCTCTCCCTCCCTACCCCATGCCCTGTCACCCATGCTTCTGTTCACCACCTGTCCCTGTCACCCATGCCTATATTCACCCACTATTGCTGTAACTCACCCCTATAGTCACCCATGTCTCTGTTCACTCACTGTCCGTCACCCATGCCTCCGTTCACCCAATTAGTCCATTTAGTTTTTTTTATTTATTCTATTTCATTTATTTCTTTTCTTTGGTTTTCATTCATTCATTCGTTTTATTTTTCCTTTTTTTCCATATTTTTTCGCTCATCTTTCTGTTCACCCATTCATTTACCTTCATTCTAACCATTACCTCACACCCTTAATAGTTAATAGTACTGTCACCTCCCCATCTCCTCACCCATTTCGTCTCAAGGGCTCCCCATTAGAAGCACTCCAGCCCCATTAGTAGGTCTTGTGCAGGCTCCGCGACCACCCATTACTGCATCTCAGCCCCCATTACTTTCCATCCTGAACGAGTGTGGGAAATAGAAAGCCAGGTTATGAGAGAGAGAGAGAGAGAGAGAGAGAGAGAGAGAGAGAGAGAGAGAGAGAGAGAGAGAGAGAGAGAGAGAGAGGTCAAACAGAACGTTACCTGCCCCTTTTCTCCTCCTCCTCTTCCTCCCTGCACATCTCGGCTCACCTTCCTCACACCCAATCAATAAGGAACTACACACACACACACACACACACACACACACACACACACACACACACACACACACACACGAACTAAAAGGCGTAATTAGAGTTCCTAAGAATCACTTTCAAAGATATATCGATTTTGTGCGGGCGTATCTCAAGGAGGAGGAGGAGGAGGAGGAGGAGGAGGAGGAGGAGGAGGAGGAGGAGTGAGAGGGAAGAACGTGGGTGTTATATAGTGCATATTGGGCTCGCTCACACACACACACACACACACACACACACACACACACACACACACACACACACACACATTCCCCACCACCATTTCCTCCAGGATATGACTATTGATCATGAGAGAGAGAGAGAGAGAGAGAGAGAGAGAGAGAGAGAGAGAGAGAGAGAGAGAGAGAGAGAGAGAGAGAGAGAGAGAGAGAGAGAGAGAGAGCTAATCCGTCGCTTCTTTCACACCAAACAAACACAAACAAAGGAACAAACAAAAACTTTCACCTTCACACGTTCATTATAAAAGTTTTCCCTCGATTTTTTTGCTTCAGCAGTTAAAAATAAATAAAATAAAGAAATAAAAAGAAAATTCCCTTCAGCATCTAAAAATAAATTCCCTTCAGTATCTAAAAATTTCCCATCCCATACAAACATTGGTGAGATAATTTCCTATTCCCACCATTAGACAATTTTTCCCACGCCCACAGAAAGTTTCCCACAGATTATTTCCTTCAGCAAACATTATAAACAATTACACCTTTGCTTTTAGTTAGTCCTCTCATTAATAGCTACATTCTTTCTTTCTCCTATTAATCTTCTCTTCTTCATCTTATCTTCCTGACTTCGGTTTCCTCCTTCTCCTTCACCACCTCCATCTTTCCCTTCCTTCTTCTCCTCACTATTCCAATATTTCATCTCCTACTCCTTCAAACTCATCTTTTCTTTCTTCTACTAATCTTCTCTTTTCTCCTCCATCTCCATCTCCTCCTCCTTCTCCTCCTCCACCTCCATTTTTTCTTTCTCTTCTCCTTCCCATGCTTCTAATTTTCCACCTTCTCCTCTGTTCTTCCTCTATTATCTTTTCTTTCTCCCTCTTCTACTAATCTTCTCCTTTCTTCTCCATCTCCTCCACCTCCATCTTTTTCTTCCTCATTCTCCTTCTTATGGTTCTAATTTTCCACCTCCTCCTCCTCCTTTTCCTTTTCCTCCTATATTTTTCTTCCATTTTCATCTTTTCTTTCTCCCTCTTCTACTAATCTTCTCTTTTCTCCTCCATTTCCTCCTTCTGACTTCTGTTTCCTCCTCCGTCACCGTATTTTTTTCTCTTTCATATGCTTCTAATCTCCCGTCATCTATCTATCTCCTCCTCCTCCTCCTCCTCCAGCACAATAAATACATCACGAGACACAAAGCGGAGTTAAAAGTATGAGTGATCCCAAGCGGCCTTCATAAACCTTCCCTTTGCAAGACAGACAGATGAAGGAAGAGTCGAGTTTAGTAGCGTTTCACTTACCTGCCTCGCCTCGCCTTGTTTCCTTCCCTCTCATCCGTGCTCACTTACCCCCTCTACATGTTTACCCCTTGCTTGATTCAGAAGGTAATAGAAGTGCGTGTGTGTAGTGAAGGGAGGGCTGCAGATTGTCGTGTGTGTGTGTGTGTGTGTATTTACCTAGCTGTATTTACCTAGTTGTAGTTTTCCAGGGCCTGGGCTTTATGCTCGTGTGGCCCCGTCTCCATATTTACACTTATCCAATCTTACTTTAAAAGTGTGCACACTCGTTGCAGACACAACTTCTTCATTTAAACTGTTCCACGTCTCAATATATCTTTGCGGGAAACTATATTTTTTAACATCTCTCAGACATCTTCCTTTTCTCAGCTTTTTTTACTATGCGATCTTGTGCTTCGAATGTCATATTCTTCTCTCAGGATCAGTTTCTCATTATCCACTTGGTCCATTCCGTTGATCAATTTATAAACTTGTATCAGATCCTCTCTCTCCCTTCTTTGTTCCAGGGTTGGTAGATCCATAGCCTTTAGTCTCTCTTCATATGTCATCCCTTCAAATTCTGGAACCATTCTTGTAGCCATTTTTTGTAGTCTCTCCAACTTCCTTATGTGTGTGTGTGTGTGTGTGTGTGTGTGTGTGTGTGTGTGTGTGTGTGTGTGTGTGTGTGTGTGTGTGTGTGTGTAAGAGGGGAAAACTGGCTAAGGGCAACATGAAACGAGAAAAAAAAAAAACATAAATAAATGGCCCACTTAGTTGCCAGTCCCCGTGCAAGTCCGAAAGAGTTAGCCCAAAATAAAGGTGTGTGTGTGTGTGTGTGTGTGTGTGTGTGTACCTTTCCTTCACATACGCACACGCAAAGAACGAGAAAGATGACACACAGAAGAAGAAAAAGAAAACTATACAAAAATAGACACAAAAATTTAGTTAAAAAAAAAATAAATAAATAAAAATAGAAAATAAACAAGAATTTCCTTACCTGGTGATCGGGGGATGGAGAGGCGCCCACGTCACTTTCTGCGGAGGAGGCGGAGGAGGAGGAGGAGGCTGAGGAGGGAGGGATAGGGGGAGGGGCGAGGGGCCGCACCACGCCCACCCCTTCGTCAGACACGCCCACTGCCACCCTATCAGCGCCATCATCAGCCAACACCGCCTCGCTGCAAGGAAGAGGCGGGGAGTCAGTGAGTGGGAGGGAGAGAGAGGAAGAGGGAGGGAAGGAGGGAAAAAGGAAGGAGAGGGATTGAAGGGGTGAGGGAGTGAAGGGGAGGGGAAGAAGGAAAGGGAGAGGAGGAGGACGGAAGGAAGATGAAGGGAAAGAAGAAGGGAAGGAGGAGGAGGGGAAGGAGGAGGAGGAGGAGGAGGAGAGTAAGAGGAAGGAAAGGAATGATTGACAGAGGTAGAAGGAAAGGGAGGGAAAGGAGGAGGGAAGGAGGAAAAAGGGAAATAAGAAGGGAAGGAGGAGGAAGGGATGGAGGAGGAGGAAAGGATGCGGAAGGGAAGGAAGCATTGATAGAGGTGGAGGTAGAGAGAGAACGAGATAGGAGAGGTAGGGAAGGAAGAAGAGGGAAGAAGGAAGAAGGCAAAGAAGATTGGAAGGAGGAGGAAGGGAGTGAAGGAGGGAGAGAAAGAGGGAGTGATAGATAGAGGGAAAGGTAGAGAAAGTGAAATAGGAGGAAGGGAAAGAGGAGGAAGAGGAAGAGGAGGAGGAAAAGAGGAAGGAGGGCTTGATATAGAAAGAAAAAGACAGAGAGAGAGAGAGAGAGAGAGAGAGAGAGAGAGAGAGTAAAGCGGTCTACCCTCAAAACAAGTTCAGTCTTGAGAGAAAATATGATGTTTGATGGTAGACTGAGTTATATAGCTTTTCTCTCTCTCTCTCTCTCTCTCTCTCTCTCTCTCTCTCTCTACATAAATCTGCAGGAAATTAATACATAGTTAATAATAAATAAATAAATAAATAAATAGATAAACAAAAATAAATGAATCTCTCATACATAAATCTGCAGGAAATTAATACATAGTTAATAATAAATAAATAAATAAATAAATAGATAAACAAAAATAAATGAATAAGACAAATACATAAATATTAGAATAAAATATGCACAAAACACGGAAAAAAAACTGAATATGTGACAAAATTTAGTTTCCTTCATAATAATAATAATAATAATAATAATAATAATAACAGAAATTCGCAATTGTTAGGCCTAAAAGTCTCTCTCTCTCTCTCTCTCTCTCTCTCTCTCTCTCTCTTCTTTCCGTTAGCTACCTGCTGCGACTAATTACAACGCCCACCCGAGTACTTTTCTCTCTCTCTCTCTCTCTCTCTCTCTCTCTCTCTCTCTCTCTCTCTCTCAATCACTCACATACTTTCTCATAATTTCACCAGATAATGACTCGAAACGGTGTGTGTGTGTGTGTGTGTGTGTGTGTGTGTGTGTGTGTGTGTGTGTGTGTGTGTGTGTGTGTGTGTGTGTGTGTGTGTGTTTCACTGTTTGATCTGCTGCAGTCTCTGACGAGACAGCCAGACGTTACCCTACGGAACGAGCTCAGACCTCATTATTTCCGATCTTCGGACAGGCCTGAGACCAGGCACACACCACACACCGGGACAACAAGGTCACAACTCCTCGATTTACATCCCGTACCTACTCACTGCTATGTGAACAGCACCTACACGTGAAAGGAGACACACCCAAATGTCTCCACCCGGCCGGGGAATCGAAGCCCGGTCCTCTGGCTTGTGAACCCAGCGCTCTAACCACTGAGCTACCGTGTGTGTGTGTGTGTGTGTGTGTGTGTGTGTGTGTGTGTGTGTGTGTGTGTGTGTGTGTGTGTGTGTGTGTGTGTGAAGGAAATATAATGCAAATGATGGTGTAAATATATATAAATAGATAGAGGAAGCAAGGAATGGAGGAAGGAAGGAGAAATTAAATATACTTAAGGGAAAAATGAGATAAAATAAATGATGATAAAGCAAAAGGAAGCGAAAAACAACAAAAAAAATAGGAAAAACTTGAAAATTGAAAAGAAAAGAGGATATAAGAAGAAAACAAACAAACAAACAAAACACACACACACACACACACACACACACACACACACACGGTAGGCTCAACCCACCTACTTATTCATCCCTACTCTCTCTCTCTCTCTCTCTCTAGATCGACCGGGTGACGCAGGGAGAGCGTGGGCGTCAGCTGGAGGAGGAAGAGGAGTAATATAGTGACGTGTGTGTGTGTGTGTGTGTGTGTGTGTGTGTGTGTGTGTGTGTGTGTGTGTGTGTGTGTGTGGGCGGACTCAATCACAGTTACTCAAGGGAAAAGTCTTGTAAGAGAGAGAGAGAGAGAGAGAGAGAGAGAGAGAGAGAGAGAGAGAGAGAGAGAGAGAGAAAGGAGCGGAAAAAGAAGCAAGAAAAAGAAAGAAAGGAAGGGAAAAACGGAAATAGAGGGAAAAAGAAGGAAGGAAGGAAGGAAGGAAGGAAGGAAGAGGAAAAAGGAGGAGAGGAGGGAGAAAAAAAAAGAAAATGGAGAGGGGAAAAATGAAAGGAAAGGAAGGAAGGAAGGAAGGAGGGAGTAAAAGAAATAAGGGAAAAAAAGGAAAAAGGAGGGAGGGAGGGAGGGAGGGAGGGAGGGAGGGAGGAGGGAGGAGGGAGGAGGAGGAAGGAAGGAAGGAAGGAAGGAAGGAAGGAAGGAAGGAAGGGAGGGAGGGAGGGAGGGAGGGAGGGAGGGAGGGAGGAGAGGAAGGAAGGAAGGGCGCGACGGGAAATGAAACTAAAATTAAACATACATTTTACGGAGAAAGAAATCACGATAATATTCTTCCGGAGTGAGTCATACACGCACGCACGCACGCCCACGCACTCTCTCTCTCTCTCTCTCTCTCTCTCTCTCTCTCTCTCTTTCTAAGTACACAACAATCGATAATAGGAAAAAAATATATATTCATTATTTTTTACGAAGGTCAAAAGATTATTTTTTGCTACAAGGTGACGTGAAGAGGAGGAGGAGGAGGAGGAGGGAAGGAAAAGGAGGATGGAGACCTTGTGCCAGTCAGAGAGAGAGAGAGAGAGAGAGAGAGAGAGAGAGAGAGAGAGAGAGAGAGAGAGAAGGGAAAGAATGAATGTGTGAGTGTAGTGAACCCTCATGTCTCCGTTACCTCTCTCTCTCTCTCTCTCTCTCTCCATTCCCGAAAGACACGTGTTACGAAGGAGGAAGACGACAAAGGAGGAGGAGGAGGAAGAGAAGGAGAAGGAGGAGGAGGAGGAAGAGGAGGAAGAGGAGGAGGAGGAGGAGGAGGAGGAGGAGGAGGAGGAGACGTTGATTGAAGGCGCTGAAAATGGAATAAGACAGTAGAGAGAGAGAGAGAGAGAGAGAGAGAGAGAGAGAGAGGTTCTTTCAGCTAAACTTTGCCTGGAGCTAAAGGTTAGTCACTCTCTCTCTCTCTCTCTCTCTCTCTCTCTCTCTCTGCCGCCCACCTATGTCTCTGGGCATGGGTACAAGTGTGCGTGTACGTGCGTGTATGCGTGGGCGGACGCTTGCGAGTGTGTGTGTGTGTGTGTGTGTGTGTGTGTGTGTGTTATACCTACACAATAGTAAAATTCTCTCTCTCTCTTAATCCTTTAAAGATTCACACACACACACACACGCACACACACACACACACACACACACACACACACACACACACGCGTAGTGTTGTGGTTAGTACGCTCGACTCACAATCGAGAGGCCCGGGTTCGAGTCCCGGTAAGTGGCGAGGCAAATGGGCAAGCCTCTTAATGTGTGGGGTGTGTTCACCTAGCAGTAAATAGGTACGGGATGTAACTGGAGGGGTTGTGGCCTCGCTTTCCCGGTGTGTGGAGTGTGTTGTGGTCTCAGTCCTACCCGAAGATCGGTCTATGAGCTCTGAGCTCGCTCCGTAATGGGGAAGGCTGGCTGGGTGACCAGCAGACGATCGAGGTGAATTACACACAGGACAATGCTCTCACATCCCACGTCACCACCACCACCACCACCACCTCGATCTTCTTCCTCCTCTTCTTTTTCTTCTTCTTCTTCTTCTTCTTCTTCTTCTTCTTCTTCTTCTTCTTCCTCCTCCTCCTCCTCCTTCTTCTTTCTCTTCGATTCCTCTAATTAGAAGGAAAGGTGAAGGCCACGGTTATCCATCTCTCTCTCTCTCTCTCTCTCTCTCTCTCTCTCTCTCTCTCTCTCTTTATTGGGATAAGAAAGGAAGACATTATCTCTTCTTCCTTTCCTTACCTACTATCATCTTCCTCCTCCTCCTCCTCTTCCTCTTCCTCTTCTTCTTCTTTCTCCTCCTCCTCCTCCTCTTCTTCCCCTCCTCCTCCTCCTCCTCCTCCTCCTCCTCCTCCCTTCATACCTGAGCGTAACCGACACAGGTTTAAATCCCCAAGCGTCCCGGCGCGCTCGCACGCGCACACACACACACACACACACACACACACACACACACACACACACACACACACACACACACACACACACACACACACACACAGGTTTTTATTATTATTATTATTATTATTATTATTATTATTACTTTATCTAATTTTGGTATAATTAAGAAAATTCTCTCTCTCTCTCTCTCTCTCTCTCTCTCTCTCTCTCTCAAATGTCATGATGTTGTTTAATGTGTCAGGGAGTGTGTGTGTGTGTGTGTGTGTGTGTGTGTGTGTGTGTGTGTGTGTGTGTGTGTGTGTGTGTGGCATTTAACGTGGGAGAAAAACAAGCACTATTTCTCATTACGCGCACACGCTCAAACACACACACACACACACACACACACACACACACACACACACACACACACACACAACCTCCTTAAAATTACCACAAAGTTCTCAAGGTTTGATTATAAGACTCCCTTTATCCTCCTCCTCCTCCTCCTCCTCCTCCTCCTCCTCCTCCTCTCTTTTTTCCTTCATTTTCCTGTCCCTGTTCCTCCTCCTTTTCTTCATTTCTTTTTCTCTTGTCCTTTCTCCATTTCTTCTTCTCCTCTTTACTCTACCTCCTCCTCCACCAATTCCTCCTCCTCTTCTTCCTGTTGCTTGTGTCTTCCTTGTTCCTTTTCGTACGTCCCTCCTCCTCCTCCTATTCCTCCTCTTCTCTTCCTCATTAGACATGTCTCGCCACTCCTTCATCACATCCGGTACTCTCTCTCTCTCTCTCTCTCTCTCTCTCTCTCTCTCTGAGTCATGTACCAGTACGTAAATGATTTTAGTAGAGAGAGAGAGAGAGAGAGAGAGAGAGAGAGAGAGAGAGAGAGAGAGAGAGAGAGAGAGAGAGAGAGAGAGAGAGAGAGAGAGAGAGAGAGAAACAGGAAATTAATAAAACAAAATAGTACTAGACGCCCTGACCTAAATTTACCTGTGCTTCTACAACACCTGTTCACACCACCACCACCACCACCACCACCACCATCAACTCCACCACCACCACCACCACCAACAACAACAACAATAATCTTACTTGACATAACACCATCACTACCACCACCACCATCATCACCTTTTATCAGTCAACACCACTACCTCAACCCTTCCTAGGCTCAACACCACCATCACCACAGTAACTAACACCATACATCAGCCGCTATCACCTCCATCATCACCATCTGTTTATTTAGTACACCGCCACCACCACCACCACCACTAGCAGTAATAAAATGACGTAAGGAAAACAATCCACTTTCACCACCACAACTTACAATATTTACTATCACCACCACCACCACCACCACACACACACACACACACACACACACACACACACACACACACACACACACACATGAGGTTTAAAATCACTGTATTGGAGGTGGTCAGTTTGTCAAAGGAGGAGGAGGAGGAGGAGGAGGAGGAGGAGGAGGAGGAGGAGGAGGAGGAGGAGGAGGAGAAGTACTGTCGGGATAGTTACCAGCCAGACGTTCTCTCTCTCTCTCTCTCTCTCTCTCTCTCTCTCTCTCAGTACCCTACCCACCCACCACCACCACCACCTCTGTCCCTCATCTCCTCCTCCTCCTCCTCTCCTCCTTACCTTACTGACCCTAACCTCTCTTGTCTCTACCCCGTATCTCCTCCGCCTCCCCCCCTCCTCCATCCGCTACTAAGATCATTCTAAATAAAGCTTTTTGTTTATTAGAAGAGAGAGAGAGAGAGAGAGAGAGAGAGAGAGAGAGAGAGAGAGAGAGAGAGAGAGAGAGAGAGAGAGAGAGAGAGAGTCCTTCCTACGCTAGGATAACAAAAACTCACCAGTCCCGGCGTCACAGAGAAGGAGGAGGAGGAGGAGGAGGAGGAGGAGGAGGAAAAGGAGGAGGAGGAGGAGTTACATGGTCAGGGAAGACGAAAAGAGGAGGAGAAAAAGCCGAGATGAGAGCGGGATAAGAAAAGAAATGAGAGAGAGAGAGAGAGAGAGAGAGAGAGAGAGAGAGAGAGAGAGAGAGAGAGAGAGAAAGGAGTGTTAAGAAAGGACAGACGAAGGGAAAGGATACGAGAGCTAGAGAAGGGAAGAGGGAGAGAGAGGGAGGGTGAGGGAGAGGGAGAGGGAGAGGGAGAGGGAGAGGGAGAGGGAAAGGGAGAGAGAGAGGAAAGGAAGAGAGGGAGAGGGCGGGGCCAAGTTAAACCCTTTACATACTACACCATCACCACCACCAACAACAACAATTCACCACCATTACCATTTTCATTATTTCCTTGTTGTGCTGGTTACCGTCACACACACACACACACACACACACACACACACACACACACACACACACAAATGGCCAACCTTGAACACCCCAAAATCAGTCCTCTCTCTCTCTCTCTCTCTCTCTCTCTCTCTCTCTCTCTCTCTGTCAACACTTCAACCACAACAATCTTACATCACTACCACAACCACCACCACTACCACAACACTCACCACCACCACCACCACCGCCACGGCCACATCACCACCATCACGTCACCACCACATCACATTACCACTACAACTCCACAAACACTGAACGGACACTACTAGATTAGATTGTTTGTACCGGAAGCATACACGACCGCGCGCGCACACACACATTCACTCACACACACACACACACACACACACACATACACACACACACACACACACACACACACACACACACACACACACATTTGTCTTCTTACTAGATCCCAAGGTCTTCACTAACTTATAGGGAATGTGGTGTTTACTCTCTCTCTCTCTCTCTCTCTCTCTCTCTCTCTCTGGTGTTGTTTTCTGCGCCATATATTAAGCCTGTAAGTCTTCTCTTCCTGTGTGTACGTACGTTTTGACTTGATGAAGTACGTACATTACATATTGTGTGTCCCACTTACACACACACACACACACACACACACACACACACAACACACACACACAGGGTGCCTCACCTAAGGCCGTCAGCGTTGGCAAGGCAGGGCAGGCAGGTGAGCAGGGCGTGCAGGGAGGGCGCGGGCCAGCAGGAGGTGAGGGCAGCCTCCACGCGGGCGGCGGCATTGAGTGGCAGCCACGCCCACGACGCCGCCTTCCCGCACCACTTGGCGCGGCGCCCCCCGCCTCCGCTGTGCCCTCCGTACCCACGCGGGAACTGAGAGGCCGGAGCGGGGCGGGAGGAGGTGGTGCGGATCGGCGGGTGTGGGCGTGGGTGTGGGCGTGTGTCATTTACGGGCGGGCGGTAGAGGTGTGCCGCCGGTGGGGGCGGTCTGGGGGGACGCACGCCCCTGGCCGGCCTCTGGGGCGGCCCCGCGCGCTCCCCAGGGGCTGGCATGATGCCCCTGGCGGGCCTACACTCTCCTAATGGGCCAGGGGCGCCGCATGGGCTGCCGGGCCGCCCCGCGCCTCGCCCTGCAGCCACACCTGCCCCTCACTCACCGCCCTCACTCGCTCACTCCCTCCCACTCCTTCTCGCCTGTGTAGCTCA
>NC_059267.1:7184280-7201780 GCF_017591435.1 Portunus trituberculatus
GCCGGGTGGAGATATTTGGGTGTGTCTCCTTTCACGTGTAGCCCCTGTTCACCTAGCAGTGAGTAGGTATGGGATGTAAATCGAGGAGTTGTGACCTTGTTGTCCCGGTGTGTGGTGTGTGCCTGGTCTCAGGCCTATCCGAAGATCAGAAATAATGAGCTCTGAGCTCGTTCCGTAGGGTAACGTCTGGCTGTCTCGTCAGAGACTGCAGCAGATCAAACAGTGAAAACACACATTTGCATTTAAACCACCTACTATTATCATTACTACTATCATCATCATCATCATCATTATCACCATCATTAACTTACTAATCCTTATCATTTATTATTTATTATTTACTTAACTATGTACGTTAAGATGGACGAAGTTACATTATATTAGGTTAGGTTAGGTAAAGGCAGGTACGTTATCATCACTATCATCATCACCATCATACTCACTCTCTCTCTCTCTCTCTCTCTCTCTCTCTCTCTCTTACTACTACTGCTACTATTATTACTACTATCATTAGTATCTAAACCACTTAGTATTATCATTACTACTATAATTTGCACCTAAACCACTCATCACCACTACTGTCATCATCATCACCATTATCATCACCACTCATCACCACTATCATCACCACTATCAACCACCACCATCACCACTCTCATTATCCCTTTCTATCACCACTATCATCACCATCACTATATACTCACTCTTGTGCTAACTCGCTATCACCCCAGGCCATCTTCGGGGTCTTGGTGCCCTGCAGGGAGGTCACCTTGTACCCCGAAGAGTCTGTCCGAGGCCGCAGCGATGACCCTGAGCCAGACCGAGCCTTGCGTCCCAGGTCACTCGGTGTGGGCACTGTTTGACGGCTCAGACGCTTTGAGGGCGACCTGTGAAGGGGAGAAGGGAGAGTGTGAGGGAGAGGAAGAATGCTGGAGTAAGTGTGGAAAAGAGGGATGGAGTGAATGAAGAAGTGATAGAGGTAGTGAATGAATGATTGAGAGTGAGGGAGAGTGAGGGAGAGTGAGTGAGTGAGTGAGTGAGTAAGTGAGTGAGTGAGTGAGTGAGTGAGTGAGTGAAGAAGGGAGGGAGGAAGAGTGTGTAGAAGTGAGTGAAGGAATGAGAGAGTAAATGAAAGAGAAATTGAAGAAATGAGATATAGTGAGAGAACAAATGAGTGAAATAGTGAAGATATGGGTGAGTGAACAAGTGAGTGAGAGAATGAGAGATAGTGAGCAAATGAGTAAGTGAGAGAATGAGAGAGCAAGTGAGTGAATGAGAGAGATAGTGGACAAGTGAGTGAGTGACAGAATGAGTGAGCAAATTGAGTGAGTGAGAGAGATAGTGAGTAAGTGAGATTAAAATGTAGAATTGAGTGAAGGAATGAGTAACACCCCAACACGCCAACAAATAATAGTTACTCACCTCACAAAAGTCCGCTCCACCCTCGCCTTCCGCTTGCAGTCCTCCACCGCCTGGAACTCCGTCCGTCCACTGTAGCGGAATTTGCTGCCCAGCGTCAACAAGCTCCTGTGGTGAAGTGGAAGGTGGCATAAAGGAAGTGGAGTAAAGTGGAATGAGTCTTTTGCTTCCACTAGTTGGAATGTGGTTTGTATTATAGTTGTTCTGTGTGTATGTGTGTGTGTGTGTGTGTGTGTGTGTGTGTGTGTGTGTGTGTGTGTGTGTGTGTGTGTGTGTGTGTGTGTGTGTGTGTGTGTGTGTAGGTATATAGGTAAGTTTGCTTTGGTGTACTAGGAAAACTTGCTTGGTAGATGAGGCATTGAGACAGACAGTGTGGAGTGAGACTGAGAAAGGAGAAGATATCAAACAAAACTTCTAAACATACAAAAGCAACACATCACCTGAACACACACACACACACACACACACAATGAGAGGTGAGACAATGAGACGGACTGGTAAGTGAAGTTGGGATACAAGTACGACAGTAAGTAAAGTAAGTAAAGCAGACAGTAGATTCCCAACACACTTACTTTCTGGCTGGTGTGCGTGGAGTGTGGAGGCGAAAGAAGGTGTGGTGCTCGACACAGGACTTCCACAGACACTTGCAGGCACGGTAGGAGCCCAAGTTGAACCCAAGCACACTGTCATAGTTCTCAGACTGCAGGAAGGGAAGGTAGCAGCAATACAGTTATCAAGTTTACAGTCTTTAATATAGTGATGAATATCTAGGTGAAAATTATAAAAGTTGCTACATCTGCTTTTCATTGTATCTTATTGTATCTTATCAAGTCCATAAAAGAACCAGGTAGCAAGAATACAGTTATCTCATCCCTCATAACTTTGCAATTGGAGAAAATGTTGATGTTGCAGCATTTAACACATGAGGACTAATCTTATGATGGAAAGTAGTGGAAATACAGTCATCTCATCTCTTGTAACTTTTACAATTGGAGAAAAATGTTGCAGTGCTTATAGGATTGATAATTTAATATGATAGAGGAACAAAGGAGCAAAGGAATGAAACAGTCTATTAATTGGAATATATCTAATACATGAGAGCATCTTGAGGTGTAGCAATAAGAAATCTTGATCACAATCTAATGCTATAGTGAATCAGGGGTGTTAGACACTCCACACAGAGCACACAGGGACACGTTACTCAGTATATACACGTCACAGGTGTTACGAAGCCTACACACTCACACACGGCCAACACTAATACGGTAACACAACACACACACACACACACACACACTACTGTATTTGTATCACCCCACAAAACAAAACTTCAAGCCTGCTGTATTAAAGTTAATAAGTATATCCCACACTAACAGGGTAACCAAACACACACACACACACACACACACACACACACACACACTGTGGTCTCAGTCCTACCCGAAGATCGGTCTATGAGCTCTAAGCTCGCTCCGTAATGGGGAAGACTGGCTGGGTGACCAGGAGGTGACCGAGGTGAATTACACACACTCTGCACTTATATTGTAATGATCCAAGCCAGAATATAATTAAATAAGTTAGGTTAAATTAGGTTAGGTTGGGCTAGGCTGCTGTATCAAGGTGATCAGGTACATCTCACACATTACAACAAACACTGCACTTGTATCCCATGAGTGGTGTGCCTCCCTCACTATCAACACCAGTGATTTCTTCCCTACTGTGCTATGGTGGGGCTGGACTACACTTCCTTCTCTAATTCATGAATCTCACTGGAACTCTTCAATTCTTCTCCTGTTGATCTTTTTTTTTTTGAGGGGAGGGAAGTCAGGAGGTTTTCAAGGCACTGGGCAGGTTATGACTCTCTCCAACTCTCCTTCATGAACAACAATCAAATTTTTTCCTCATTTATCAGTCTCACTTGAACTTTTCTGTTGATCTCTTTATGACGGAAAGGAAGTCAGGAGGTTTTCAAGGCACTGGTGGGGTTATGACTCTCCAACTCTCCCTCATGAACAAAGAACAATTCTTTTCCTCATTTATTAGTCTCACTTGAACTCTTTTACCACAGATCTTTTTAGGGCCATGAAGAACGAAGGAGAGTAAAATTTTTGTGTTCCAAGTAGTCACCTTCACATCCAGGCAATCACCTTCACTACAGCCAGGTCCACAAAGCAACACATAACAATGTCTCAGTAATCATGTTAGTGATGAATCAATAGGGAGCTTTAAAAGATCAGACAAATCTATGGATGGGAATGATAGATGGAATTAAGTAGATTTGCTCATACAGGAGCTGCCACGTGTAGGCCTGACAGCCTCTTGCAGCTTCCCTCATGTTCTTATGTTCTCACCTGTTGCAATAATTGAGGCTCGTTTGACACCTGACACCTAACCTTCCTGCACTTCCATCCTAGACCAGCCAGCAAACACTCTTATCTATCCTCTCCACCTGCTCCTCTCATGGCAAGGCAAACAGAGGGTGAGGTGGAGGGACCAGATAAGGTGTGCTAAGCTGGAGTGACACCCTCCTCTGGTCCAAGCCACAAGAACGAGAGGAAGGTACCATTAACAAACTATTGAAACTCTCTACCTGCTTCTGTATTTCCAACTCCCTATGACTTGACTTAATTTAAGAGAGAGGTTTCAAGACATTTGTTCCTTTTTCTGGCTAACTCTCTCAGACTTGCAAGGGGACTGGCTACTAAATGGGCTTTTTTTTTCTTTCTTTTTTTCATTTTATGTTGTCCTTGGTCAATTTTCCTTTCTTAAAAAATAAATAAATAAATAAATAAAAGTTACAAGAGGGAGTTTTATCATAGAGGAAGGTGTTATTTCAGGATGAATACTAATTAAAAGTGATGACAAGAGGACAGTAAGTGCTATTAACCCATTTACTGTTTGATATATAGTTGCCCTTACCCACTTCTAACTCTTCTAGGCATATATAATTGTGCTACAGTCTCTTAAGTAGTTCTGTAATATGTAAAAGACAAAAATGATCCCTGTTTTGTTTATTTTTTCTGTCTTGGTGTAAATTATCTTTCTTACAATGGCCTCAAAGTTAACAGACGTAACCACAACAGTAAAAGAGTCAATAAACAAGTGAGAGGAGGGAATCATGGCAGTACTGGGAGAGGTAAGTGAGTGTGCAAGAGAGAAGGTATCAGGCTGTACAGGGGAATGTGGAAGGCAAGACCGTGACAGCTGTACAGGAAGAGGTAAGCAAGTATGAGAGAGTGAAGACCTTAACACCTTCAGTACTGGGACACATTTTTACCAAGGTTTGGGTACGATTAGAAGATTTCATTTACATTAGGAAGGGATTACAGAGGTCAGAAGATTAATGCACAGAGTCTTCACTATTTTAATCCCCACATGAGTTTCTAAAGCTGTATAAAATTGCCAAATAGTAAGCATAGTAAGCAGAATATGGAAACACATCCTAGTACTGAAGGGATTAAGCTGTCACTCTGTACAGGGGAAGGCAAGATCATGACAGCTGTACAGACAGAGGCAACTAAACATGAACTTCAACTGTACAAGAGAAAACGGTCAAGCAATCATCTCTGTACACAGGAGCATAGCCACTAACCACCCTCAAGATACACTAACAATGCTGACCACCTGAGCACTTCCCACAGTCAAAATAGAAGTAGTTACATTCATGAACCTGTAGACTCAAGACACACTCAGGCCAACACCACAATGAGATCTGGTCCTGATTGATGCTGCCACAAGATTTGCTTCACAATTTTCAAGCCATTCTGAACACAGGAGAGGCTGGAAAAGGCTGGGAGAGGCTGGGGGAAAATGAGAGACACTGGGAAGGTTGGAGAAGGCTGGGAGTGACTGCAAAGCTGGGGAAGGCTGGGAGTGACTGGGGAAGGCTGAGGAAGGCTGGGAGTGACTGGGAAGGCTGGGAGAGACTGAGGGAGACTGGGGAAGGCTGGGAGAGACTGAGCGAGACTGTGGAAAGCTGGTAAAGGCTGAGAGAGACTGAGAAAAGCTGGGAGTGACTGAGAAAGACTGGGAGAGACTGGGGATGGCAGGAAAAAAAGCTGGGAGTGACTGAGAGAGATTGGGTAAGGCTGCAAAAAAGGCTGGAAGTGACTGAAAGAGACTGGGGAAAGGTAGGGAAGGCTAGGAGAGACTCAGAAAGACTGGAGAAGATTGGGAGAGACTGGGAAAGGCTGAAAGACTAGAGAAGGTTGGGGAAGACTGGGAGAAACAGAGGAAGACTGGGAGAGAGTAGGAAAGACTGGGAAGACAGGGAA
This sequence comes from Portunus trituberculatus, assembly GCF_017591435.1. Taxonomy (NCBI): domain Eukaryota; kingdom Metazoa; phylum Arthropoda; class Malacostraca; order Decapoda; family Portunidae; genus Portunus; species Portunus trituberculatus. Next base: position 7,189,974 of record NC_059267.1, read on the forward strand.
GGCTGGACAACTCTCTCACAACAGGTGGCATGTTTGAGTTAGATCTACTTAGCTATCATAGTCACTCTAGGCACTCAATTAGTCATTCCTGAGCCACACGGCAAGTAGTACCTTCTTATAGAGCTTTTTCTTGACAATTTGTAGGAAAGAGCTTGGGTCGGGCTTACTCTCGGTCTGGTCTGTCTACATGAAGCGAGACAAGGAGACAGCAGGTGAGGGGCTGAACAGAGATCAGTGAAAGTGGAACAGATATGGAAAAAAGAGAGAGAAAGAGGGAGAGAGAAAGAGGAGGGAGGAATATAGGTAATGAAGAGAGAGAGGGAGATGCAAAAATGGAGAAATAAAACAAATAGGGAGACAGAGGAAGGCAGAAAATGAGGGAAGAATATAAGACAGAATAAGTAAGGATAGGCAGAGGGAAAGAGGAATATAGATAAAGATGGAGTGAGCAGTGAGAGTGGAAGAGAATAGTGAGAGTGGAACAGCGAGCAGTTGGAGTGGAACAGACAGCAGTGAGAGAAGGGGGTTTTGTGTGGTGGCAATGATGACACAGTGAAGGAAATGTGACTCATGCCTAGTTTTCTGTTGATGAAGGTGGTGTGAAAAGGGAGAAAAAAAAAAAAAAAAAACTACTACTATTTCAGCTCTACATCACAATTTTTCTCATTCAATATTTGGGTTTGCATTTTTTTCTTTTTTTTTATTGATAGCAATGTAAATAAAGTAACATAACTTAGCCACTGATTCGAAGTTAATGAAGAAAAGGAACCGGAATTAAGGTGACGGTCTGGTGAAGTGATACGGGCGCAAGAAAGTGACATGATGAGGAACACATCAACACAAGTAATAAGTGACCTAGTAATAAGTAGTAGCAATAAGACCTAGAAGAGTGATCCCAGTAATTTGTGGAAGACTTACTCACCAATTCAAGTTAATGCAGAAAAGGAACTAAAATAAAGATGACGGATGGATGAAGTTAAGAGAAAGTAAGGTAATGGATGGATGAAGTGAAGAAAAAGTATGGTAAAAGATGGGTGAAGTGAGGAAAAAGTAAAGTAATGGATGGATAAGTGAAGAAAACGTAGGATAACAAATGGGTGAAGTGAAGAAAAATTAAGGTGACGGATGGATGAAGTGAAGAAAAAGTAAGGTGATGGATGGATGAAGTGAAGAAAAAGTAAGGTGATGGATGGAGGATGAAGTGAAGAAAAAGTAGGATGGATGAAATGAATACAAAGTAAGGCAATGGATGAAAGAAGTAAGAAAAAAGTAACATAACAGATGGATGAAGTGAAGAAAAGTAGAACAGATGAATGAAGTGAAGAAAACATGAGCACAATAAAGAGATTCCTTCCTAGTGGTTTGTGAAAGATATAAACACTAACACAGAGACAAGACATGAAGGAAGGAAAAAGATACATGTGATAATCTGAATATTCTCAATGGCTGACTGAAAAAGGAATGGCTGACTGGCTGACTGAAAAATACCCTGCCTGGCTGACTGATACACGGAATGGCTGACAAAGTGACCAGCTGTCTCACACAATGCAGGCTGAGTGATTGAGTTAATATCCTGCCTGGCTGATTGACATGACACAAGAAAGACTGACTGACTGATACATTACAGAGGATGAATGAATGCCTGGTTGACTGACACATGAGGACTAGCTGGCTGACTGATTGACTGACTGGCTGGTTGACACATAAGGGCTAACTAACTGAATGACTGACTGATACATGAAGACTAGCTATCTGACTGACTGACTGGCTGGCTGACACATAAAAGACTAAATGACTGACTGCCTGATAGACTGACACATGAGGATTAGCTACCTGACTGACTAAGTGACTGGCTGACAGACTGACTGACACATGAGGGCTAGCTGACTAACTGACTGACTGACTGGCTGATAAATAGACTAGCTAACTGATTGATTGACTAACTAACTGACTGACTGACTAGTTGACTGACTGACTGGCTGCCCCGCCCCACCACCGCTGCCTTACCACTTCTCTCCGAAGCTGAATGAAGAACTGCTTCCTCTTGAATGAGATCTTGACAATCTTGGCCCAGCTGAAGGTGTTCATCTTGATCCCATTCTGGAGCACGACCAGACCGATCGAGGTGACACCCAAGTGTATCTCGCGGTTGGTGGAGTCCTGTGGAAGACAGGGAGGCTGGTAACACTGTCTGTCACTGAAGGAAGACATTACTACATACATAAATAAGGGGAAGAGGGAGGCTGGTAACACTGTCTGCTGTCATTAGAGGAAGCCATCACTATATCACAACATACAAGGGAAGACACAGACTAGTAACCTCTTCAATACTGAGATGCATTTCTACCTTAGTTTTTTTGGGTATGATTAGATGACTTTATTTGCATTAGAAAGGACCTGTGGAGGTCAAAAGATTTGTGGCCAGAGTCTTCACAATTCTAATCCCAACATATGTTTTTGAAGCTGTATAAAACTGCCACATAGTAATCAGAATAAATATGAAAACACATCCTGGTAATGAAGAGATTAGCACTGTCTATTGTCACGGAAGAAAGCTATCACTACACCACAATATGCAAGTGTAGCGAAGACACAGGCTGTTAACACTGTCTGCTGTCATGACACTTCCTTCCCATAATGATAAAAACAGTACAGTCATCTTCTTTTACCCACCAGTTCAATTTTCTCTCACAATCTATCAGGGGAAATAAAATAGTGTAACAAGGGGACTAGGAGCTTAGTGAGTCTTTTTTTTTTAGTTTTATGTTGCCCTTGGCCAGCTTTCCTCTCTAACATAAAAAAAAAAAAAAAAAAAAAGATAGCGTCATTGGCTCACCTTTGCCTTGTGCAGATCAACGCCGTACATGTCGAGCCTCTTGGCATGGTCCAGGAAGTTGAATTCGGCATCAGCAGGAGTCTGTCCTCTGTGGGTGGGGAGACAAAGTAAGGGTGAGGCATTAAAACACTACTTGATTCCTCTCTTAGTCTTCTTTTTTGTTCCCTGGTCCCCTTCCTTCATCTCACTGCCTCTCACACAATATGGTACAACACTCCTGCCTTCTACTGAATTGCAGGCAAGGAGAGAGTGAGGCATTAACACACTACTCAATTCCTCTCTTAGTCTTCTATTTTGTTCCCTGGTCCTTTGTCTGACTGCCTCTTACACAATATATAACACTCCTGCCTTCTACTGAACTGGAGGCAAGGAGAGTAAGGCATTAACACACTATTCAATTCCTATCTTAGTCTATCCATCATTCCCTGAGCCTTTCCTTCATCTCACTGTCTCTCACACAATATGACACAGAAATCCACCTTGAAATTGAACCTAGACTCTACATTTTAAATACTCCCAGACTACTTTATTCAGATCTAGCATTATTGGGAAAGAAAATGTACCTTAGAAACCAATATAATGTGTTGTAAAAGGAAAGGGTGAGGAGTTAACATACTGCTCAATTCCTCTCTTAGTCTTTTTATTGTTCCTTGATCCCCTTGCTTCATCTGACTGTCTTTCACACCATAGGATGCAACACTCCTGCCTTCTGTTGTGTTGGAGGCAAGGACAGGGTGAGGAGTTAACACACATCTTAATTCCTCTCTTAGTCTGTTGATTCTTCTCTGATCCCCTTCCTTCATCTGACTATGGTCCATATTCAGAACGCTCTGCTCTCTCACCACGACTATTTTCCAAGGCCATAGAGATGATTAGCAGGGTTTTCAAAAATGTTTCTCCAATTAATAGCATAGAAATCTTGTCACTCTACCTCTAGACTCATAAAAATGTCCTTAAAAATTTGTGAGAATTAAAATGAACCCTCTTGAAACACTTTGTACTCTCACCACGACTATTTTCCAAGGCCACAGAGATGACTAGTGGGATTTTCAAGTGTTTCTCCAGTTAATAATGTAGAAATCTTGTCACTGCCTCTAGAACTGTAAAAACATCCTTACGAACTTGTGTAAATTGATATAAACCCTCTTGAAACACTTTGCCCTCTCACCATGACTGTATTCCAAGGCCAGAGATGACTAATGGGGTTTTCAAGTTTCACCAGTTTGTCACCCTGTCTGTAGAATCGTAAAAAAAACTTAAAAACCTGTGTGTTTGAGAATACGAGCCTATTTCTCACACCATACGATACAACACTCCAGTCTTCTATTGAGTTGGAGGCAAGGTGAGGGTGAGGAGTTAACACAGAGCTCAATTCCTCTCTAAGTCTATATACTGTTCCCTCTCCCTGTACTGCCATTGATATCCTCCACTCACTTGTGTTTTAACTCTTTTACTGTTGTGGTTGAATTTTCTGTTAACACTGAGGAGGTTCTAAGAAAGATAATTTACACCAAGGAACTGAAAATAAGGAAATAGGGATTATTTTTGTCTTTTATATCTGTTTGTTCCTCCCCATTCTCCTTATTTATAATTTTGTCTAGTCTTCTTTTAAAGCTCCTATTGACTCAAAACAATATGATAATGAGTCTATTCCATTCATCCACCACTCTACTTAACAACCAATACCTTCCATCCATCAATTATGTCTACTATTTGTCAATTTGTAGCAATTTTAAAACTTACACAGACTAGGAGGCGACATTTATGAAACCTGTGTACCTCTGTGACCTATTTCAACCATTCCTTAGTTACAGTGACCCCAGATGTCAATAGTCAAGTCAGGGCTGGGTTAGGTTATGTTAGGCTGCCAATACTCAGGTCAGTCACAGCAGAACAGACTTACTTATGCAGCTTGTGTAACTCTATAATCTTTTTCTCCAGCTCGTCATTCTGGCCCGGCACGAGACGCATGCCGGCCAGGTAAGTCTTGCCGTGTTCCTCGGTGCTGTAGTCACCAAGTTCAGCTGTGGAGACAAGGACATGTTAGGGAAAACTGACCAATACACACACACACACACACACACACACACACACACACACACACACACACACACACACACACACACACACACGCCCGAAAGCTCAGTGGTTAGAGCGCTGGCTTCACAAGCCAGAGGACCGGGGTTCGATTCCCCAGCCAGGTGGAGATATTTGGGTGTGTCTCCTTTCACGTGTAGCCCCTGTTCACCTAGCAGTGAGTAGGTATGGGATGTAAATCAAGGACTTGTGACCTTGTTGTCCCGGTGTGTGGTGTGTGCCTGGTCTCAGGCCTATCCGAAGATCGGAAATAATGAGTTCTGAGCTCGTTCCATAGGGTAACGTCTGGCTGTCTCGTCAGAGACTGCAGCAGATCAAATAGTGAAACACATACATGCATACACACATACCACTAAGAAAACCAACACACACACACACACACACACACACACACAGACATATACCACTAAGAAAACCAACACACACACACACACACACACACACACCGTAGTGTAGTGGTTAGCAAACTCGGCTCACAACCAAGAGGGTCTGGGATTGAGTCCCAGAAAGCAGCAAGTCAAATGGGCAAGCCTCTTAATGTTGTAGTCCCTGTTCACCTAGCAGTAAATAGGTACGGGATGTAACTCGAGGGGTTGTGGCTTCGCTGTCCTGGTGTGTGGAGTGTGTTGTGGTCTCAGTCCTACCCGAAGATCGGTCTATGAGCTCTGAGCTCGCTCCGTAATGGGGAAGGCTGGCTGGGTGACCAACAGGCGACCATGGTGAATTACACACACATATACCACTAAAACACACACACACACACACACACACACAAACACACACCACTATTAGCACAACCCATCAGCATATGCCTATCCACACAGCTCATTCAAACATATTAGGACAACACAGCACTGCCTTATCCACCCAGCATATCCACCACACCTTATCCAGACAACACAACACCACAAACCACATAGAAACTGGAAAATGAGGGTCTTGAAAGTTGAAATCTCCCTCCTGAAAGAACTCAAGTCCCTGGGAAGTACAGAAACAAGCAGGGAGATTCTAGTTTGCCAGAAAATAACCATACTCTACCACACAGCAGCCACACACTCACTCAGCTCAGCCCTCCATACGATACCACACTCTACCACTCACACACACACACACACACACACACACACACACACACACACACACACACACACACACACACACACACTGCACATGCTTACCTTGTCTCCCTATTCATATACTTCCCTCCTTCATTCCTTCAATTTTCTCTTCTTTTCATTTATGCCTTTTTTCGTACTGTCTTTCTTTTCTTCTCTCTTTTGTATCTATCTATTTCTTTTCCCTTATCTTATATATATCCTTTCTCCTCCTTTTATCATTTTTTACCCAGCTTTTGTTCTCTCCTTTCCTGCCTATTATCTTATGTATCCTCTCTCGTTTCTCTTCCTTTACAAAGATTCATACAAACATACTGTGCAAGAGAGAAAAACGTGTCTTATCTTCCCTACCACACACCACAACACCACACACTCACACTGCTCAGCCCATACTCTACCACACAGCACCACACACTCACACTAATCAGCCCTTACTAATATACCACATTCTACCACAAACACACCCTACCACACACCACACACCACACACCAACCACACTCCCTCTCATAGCATACCACACTGCCACACACACCACACACTCACACTACATGGCATAGGAGGCAAGGAGGATGGCGGTGGAGGATTGAGCCAGCAGTCACCCTAACAAAACACACCACACTATATCAAATGACATACCACACTTTACCACACAGACACACCACACACTCACACTGGAAGGCATAGGAGGCGAGGAGGTTAAGCCAGCAGTCACCCTACCAAAGAACACCACACTCTACCACACCACACAATAGCCACACACTCACACTGGAGGGCGTAGGAGGCAAGGAGGGCGGCAGTGGAGGGTTGAGCCAGCAGTCGGCCCTCCATGACATCGCGTCGCAGCTGCAGGAACACATGGTAACGGGTGTACTCCTCTGCCAGCTTGCCGGGATCACTCACCCAAAACTTGACTCGGAAGTAGAGCACCGGAAGCCCACCTACGGGAGAAAGGCAGGATAAAACAGGGTCATACAAGGTTGTTTAAGGTCACATAAGGTCAAAAGTGAGTGGTTATGTTCATGTTTCAAATTTGTGTTCCGTTTTTTAAGGATGTTTCGTTAATTTGTTCTTATTCAACTTTTAAGAGAAAAGGTCCAGATTTAGGCAGGGTGAGGCAGGGTCAGAAAAGAGAGAGGCAGAGTAAGACAAGAGTGAGGCAGGGTAAGACAAGACAAGAGTGAGGCAGAGTAAGACAAGACAAGAGTGAGGCAGTGTCAGACAAGACTGAAGCAGGGAAAGACAAGAGTGAGGCAGGAATAAGGCAAGAGTGAGGCCAGACAAGAGTGAGGCAGGGTAAGACAAGAGTGAGGCAGAGATAAGACAAGAGTGAGGCAAGGTAAGACAAGAGTGAGGCAGGGTAGACAAGAGTGAGGCAGGGTAAGACAAGAGTGAGGCAGTGTAAGACAAGAAAAGAGTGAGGCAGGGTAGACAAGAGTGAGGCAGGGTAAGACAAGAGTGAGGCAGGGATAAGACAAGAGTGAGGCAGGGTAAGACAAGAAAAGAGTCAGGCAGGGTAGACAAGAGTGAGGCAGGAATAAGGCAAGAGTGAGGCAGGATAAGATAAGTGAGGCAGGGTAAGACAAGAGTGAGGCAGGGTAAGACAAGAAAAGAGTGAGGCAGGGTAGACAAGAGTGAGGCAGGGTAAGACAGGAGTGAGGCAGGGATAAGACAAGAGTGAGGCAGGGTAAGACAAGAAAAGAGTGAGGCAGGGTAGACAAGAGTGAGGCAGGAATAAGGCAAGAGTGAGGCAGGATAAGATAAGTGAGGCAGGGTAAGACAAGAGTGAGGCAGGGTCAGACAAGAGTGAGACAAGACAAAAATGAGGCAGGGTCAGACAAGAGTGAGACAAGACAAGAGTGAAGCAGGGAAAGACAAGAGTGAGGCAGGAATAAGGCAAGAGTGAGGCAGGGTAAGACAAGAGTGAGGCAGGGTAAGACAAGAAAAGAGTGAGGCAGGGTAGACAAGAGTGGGGCAGGAATAAGACAAGAGTGAGGCAGGAATAAGACAAGAGTGAGGCAGGAATAAGGCAAGAGTGAGGCAGGAATAAGGCAAGAGTGAGGCAGGGTAAGACAAGACAAGAGTGAGGCAGGGTAGACAAGAGTGAGGCAGGGTAAGACAAGAAAAGAATAAGGCAGGGTAGACAAGAGTGAGGCAGGGGAAGACAAGACAAGAGTGAGGCAGAGTCAGACAAGAATGAGGCCAGAAAAAAGTGAGGCAGGGTCAGACAAGAGTGAAGCTAGACAAGAGTGAGGCCAGACAAGAGTGAGGCAGGGTAAGACAAGACAAGAGTGAGGCAGGGTAAGACAAGAGTGAGGCAGGATAAGACAAGAGTGAGGCAGGGGAAGACAAGACAAGAGTGAGGCAGAGTCAGACAAGAATGAGGCCAGAAAAGAGTGAGGCAGGGCAAGACAATGAAAAGGAAATGAGAATGGAAAAAAAAGAGTAACAATGAAAAAGGAAATGGGGATGAAAAAAAAGAGTAAGAAAATGATGAAACAGAGGAACAAGATGAAACAGAGTGAGATAAGGAGATACAGCATCAGGTAGGGTGAAAAAAGGGAAGACAGGGGTAAGACATACTAAGATGGAGAGAGACAGAGTGAGAGGGAAAGTGAGAGGCAGGAAGCACAACACCATATTTCCACGTATTTCTCCTCCTCCTCCTCCTCCTCCTTCTTCTTCTTCTACTTCTACTTCCTCTTCTTCTCTCATACACAGAAGTACATTAAGTAGTAAAGGAGAAAAAAAAAAGCATCAGGAGAGAGAGAGAGAGAGAGAGAGAGAGTACCAACCCACACACTCTCACACACACTCACATGTTCCTAGAGTCTTGGTTCGTATCCTGAGTTGCTTCTTGACTGTCTTTCGAGGGTCCAGCCATCTCTGCTGAGAAAAACAAAGGCAACATATTACTCACTTGTTCATTCATTCATTTACATCATTGACTCGCAATACACAAGGAAAAGGTGTGATGTGTTTTGCTAATTTCACCTCTCTCTCTCTCTCTCTCTCTCTCTCTCTCTCTCTCTCTCTCTCTCTCTCTCTCTCTCTCCTCCTTTCACTCTCATTCCAACATTCCTCTCTCCCCCAATCCTTCCTCCTCCTCCTCCGCCGTCGCCGCCACTTCCTCTCCCTCCTACTCTCCCCTTCTTCCTTCGAAATGCTATCTCCTCCCATCCCTCACTATATCGACCATCTCTCTCTCTCTCTCTCTCTCTCTCTCTCTCTCTCTCATAAGGACCTTACCGCCTCCCTAAATTGTCAGGTGATGTGAGATGGTTATAGAGGAGGAGGAGGAGGAGGAGGAGGAGGAGGAGGAGGAGGAGGAAGTAGGGAGGAGATAAAGAATAGGATGAAAAGACAAAAGAGAAAGAGAAAAGGATATGAGAGAGAGAGAGAGAGAGAGAGAGAGAGAGAGAGAGAGAGAGAGAGAGAGAGAGAGAGAGAGAGAGAGAGAGAGAGAGAAATCATCAGCTTTTCTGCCTCGCTTGACGGAAATCAACGAAGTATAAACAGTACCTCCTCCTCCTCCTCCTCCTCCTCCTCCTATTCTTCCTCCTCCTCTTCCTCTTCCTCTTCCTACATATCACCTCATAAGTCTACCTAAATATTTTCTCCACCACAACGACTATCTCCTCCTCCTCTTCTTCTTCTTCCTCCTCCTCCTCCTCTTCCATCTTCTTAATCCTTCTACCAATCTTCTCCTGTTTCTCCTCCCCCTCTTCCTCCTCATTCTTCTTACAAACCCCAACATCACTACTATAAACCCTTACAACACTCCTCCTCCTCCTCCTCCTCCTCCTTCATCTCTCTCACCAATTATTTCTCTCTTCTCTCTCTCCCTCTTCATACAGACTCCCCTCCACTTCAGGTAGCTCTCTCTCTCTCTCTCTCTCTCTCTCTCTCTCTCTCTCTGGAATTATTAAAAAAGTAACTCTTAATTTCTTTCTTCTGTCACGCTAAGTGGAGAAGCTTTTGGTCTCATTAAAGAAAGAGAGAGAGAGAGAGAGAGAGAGAGAGAGAGAGAGAGAGAGAGAGAGAGAGAGAGAGAGAGAGAGAGAGAGAGAGAGAGAGAGAGAATGTCTATATAATAGGAAACAGTGAAGGTTGAAGAAGAAGAGGAGGAGGAGGAGGAGGAGGAGGAGGAGGAGGAGGAGGAGGAGGAGGAGGAGGAGGAGGAGGAGGAGGCACTTGCTACCTCGAAAATCCTCGCTACCGGAAGAATCATTAGTGTGTGTGTGTGTGTGTGTGTGTGTGTGTGTGTGTGTGTGTGAGAGAGAGAGAGAGAGAGAGAGAGAGAGAGAGAGAGAGAGAGAGAGAGAGAGAGAGAGAGAGAGAGAGAGAGAGAGAGAGAGTACATCAAAACACACAAACACATACACCTACTGTTTACCTTCATTAAACACACACACACACACACACACACACACACACACACACACACACACACACACACACACACACACACACAGAACAGCCTCTGACCCCTGTAAACAAACAAACGAATACACAAAACAACAAACAAGAACAAACAAAAAGAAAATTTCCTTTAGAAGAAGAAGAGGAGGAGGAGGAGAAGGAGGAGGAGGAGGAGGAGTTTCTAAGCCTAAAGAAATGTATGTTCTTGTATAGAGAGGTTCAAAAGTCTCCCTATTTGATGAAACACCCTATATTTATTCTCTCTCTCTCTCTCTCTCTCTCTCTCTCTCTCTCTCTCTCTCTCTCTCTCTCTCTCTCTCACGTCACCAACAAGCCAGACAGTCTCTAGTCGGGCGTACACACACACACACACACACACACACACACACACACACACACACACACACACACACACACACACACACACACACACACACACACAGACGGGACAATACGAGCATAGGCTCCCCTCCCGTAAAATACAACTAGGTAAACACACACACACACACACACACACACACACACACACACACACACACACACACCGCTTAGTGTAGTGGTTAGCACGCTCGACTCACAATCGAGAGGGCCGGGTTCGAGTCCCGGTAAGCGGCGAGGCAAATGGGCAAGTCTCTTAATGTGTGGGCCCTGTTCACCTAGCAGTAAATAGGTACGGGCTGTAACTCGAGGGGTTGTGGCCTCGCTTTCCCGGTGTGTGGAGTGTGTTGTGGTCTCAGTCCTACCCGAAGATCGGTCTATGAGCTCTGAGCTCGCTCCGTAATGGGGAAGACTGACTGGGTGACCAGTAGGCGACCGAGGTGAATTACACACACACACACACACACACACACACACACACACACACACACACACACACACACAGTAAGCCATACAGCTTAACGAGAGAGAGAGAGAGAGAGAGAGAGAGAGAGAGAGAGAGAGAGAGAGAGAGAGAGAATAATCACAGCATCATCCTCTTTCCCCCCTTCCCACACACACACACACACACACACAGACACACTTACCCTGGGACTGTCACTGTTGGAGCACCCCTCGATGTACTGAAGGCCGAAGAAGTCCCTCTCTATTAACTCCAGGTGATTGAACACTAGATCCAGCAACGCCTGACCCTTGGCTTGCTTCTGTAACGAGACACACAGCGGTAAACAAAGATAAGGAGTGAGAGAGATCGACAGGTACACATTGGTAAGGTGGGAGTGTTAGAGATTGGCAGGTGAACATTAGTAAGCTGGGAGGAGGAGGAGGAGGAGGAGGAGGAGGAGGAGGAGGAGGAGGAGGAGGAGGAGGAGGAGGAGGAGGAGGTTTAGAAGTCTCCCTA
>NC_059267.1:7206780-7216780 GCF_017591435.1 Portunus trituberculatus
AAGATGACCCTCACCTCTATCTCGAAGACCTGGGTGGAGTCGTCGAGGAGGATGACCTGCACACGGAGGGTCCTGAGGGCGCGGTGACGGGCCAGCTCAGAAGCGCGGACATTGTAGCTGCCAGAGGAACACCCGAAGGGACGCCGGGACACGCCCTCCAGCATACCCTCCTGCGACGGGAACAAGGACCAGAGGCATTAGTGAGGCGTGGAGCAATGGTGTCTAGTGGTGTTAGCATGACAGATGAGAGTGGTGTTGGTTTAGTATATGTGGGTTTAAAATGGTATTAGATTGTATGAAGTAGTATTCGATTGTATAAAGGTATGTAACAAGTGTGTCAAGTGGTGGTAGTGTTAGCATGAGGGATCAGAGAGTGGTGTTGGTTTAGTATATAAGGGTTGAGATAGTATTAGATTGTTTTAAGTAGTATTAGAACGTATTAAGGACACGTGAAAAGGAGAGAAGAGGATGAACCAGTGAAGAAGGCAATGTTTAGGGGGAGAAGGAGTGTTGAGGGACAAAGAATAAGATGGAGAGACGTAACAAGGAGGGACATGAGCAAGCTGGGAGTTCAAGATGATGCAATGGATAGAAAGAAAAAGATGGAGAAGGATAACTCAAGCGGCTGACCCTGCAATACAGTGGGATTAAGGACGCATGAAGAAGATTGTATTAAGATATATAGCAACCTGTGTCTTAGGTGGTAGTGTTAGTATATGTGTGAAGGATGACAGTGGTGTTGGTTAGATATATATGGTGTGATAAAGAGTAGTTTCAGATGGTATCAAACTGTATTAAGTGTGATTTATTTGCTACAGTGAATAAAGACAGGTAAATAACAATGGTATTTCAAGATACTGATATTACCCATATAATAAGATTTCTAGAGGGCATACGACATGGGTGGCTAACTTATTGATATTACCCTCGACTTTTGTATAAGGAGTGTGGTACAGGGAAGGAGTATGTTAGTCTTCAGTGCATAAACCATAACGACTATAACAAGGGTGGTACTGTAGTGGTGATAGCATTACTTAATCTGTGGTGTATATCCAGACAAATGTGTGGAGTGGGTGGTAGGGACATATAAGCTGATGCAAGGGAATATATTCTTTAACGTTTCGGCAACACCGCCATCCTCAGAAAGAGTGAGTAACAGGCTGGAGACAAGGCTGAATATTTTACTCCTCTGCATCAACTTGTGTTTTTCTACCACCCACTCTACTTACTTCATCTCTTCTGTACCATTACGTGTTTTCATATTTATTCTGCTAAATATTTGGTGATCTTATACAGCTTCAGACACTTATGTGGGTATTAAACTGGTGAAGTCTCTGGCTATTAATTTTTTTTTTTTTTACCTTCATAGACCCTTCCTAATGTAAATAAAATCCTCTAATCACACCCAAAACTCATGGTAAAAATGTGTCCCAGTACTGAAGGGATTAAGGTAGCAATGTTAGTCCATAAGGACTAAAACAAGAGTGGTACAGTATTGGTGCTAGCCTTTACTTAATCTCTTGAGTACCATGGCACGTTTTCACATTCACTCTGCTTACTATTTGGCGATTTTATACACCTTCACAAAGTTATGTGGGGGATTAAACTGGTGAAGACTGTGGTCATTAATCTTCTGACCTCCATAGACCCTTCCCAATGTAAATAAAATCGTTTAATCACACTCAAAACTCATGGTAAAAATGTGTCCCAGTATTGAAGGGGTTAATCTCTTCAGTACCATTACGTGTTTCCATATTTAGTCTGCTTAATATTTCGTGATTCTATACAGCATCACAAACTTATGTGGGATTAAACTGGTGAAGACTGTGGCCATTAATCTCCTGACCTCCATAGACCCTTCCTAATATAAATACAATGGTCTAATCATACACAACATAACAAGGGTGATTCAAGGCTATGATGGACGTATCAGTCTTGACTCTGTGCATTTCAATCTTATCTACTGACAGGATGTCGTTTGGGAGGGAATTTGGGCTTGTCTCACATGGATAAACAAGTGTGTGTGTGTGTGTGTGTGTGTGTGTGTGTGTGTGTGTGTGTTCTTTGAAAGACACACGAACCGAAACTAAATACGAAATAATACAAAAAATACGAAATAGAATAAGAGAGAACGATAAAAAAAAAAAAAAAACAGATCCATACGAGACTAACTTTTAAAAACACTCAGAAAAACATACACTAAAAAAAAAAAAAAGAGAATCCAGGAAAATCGAAAAACACGAGATTAAAATAACAGGAATCGGAAAAAAAACGAAAAAAATTGTAAAAACGAGGAAAATATTTGAGCTCAACCAATACCATTTCAGTCCCTGCGGAAGCCAAACACACACACACACACACACACACACACACACACACACACACACACACACACACACACACACACACACACACGCAAGCCCATATTTCTCCTCTTCATCTTTTTCCACACTTCACAAAATTGGCCGCTAAAAAGAGCCATTTTGCGCTATTTTTGAGCGCTTTTTGAGGCGAGGCAGCAGAAAACAGCGAAGAGGAAAGCCACGAAGGGGAAAATTAATTAACCTGTTATGGAAAGGTGTTTGAGAGAGAGAGAGAGAGAGAGAGAGAGAGAGAGAGAGAGAGAGAGAGAGAGAGAGAAAATTGAAGTAACCTTTATGTACTAGGGGTCAAAACGTTCTCTGTCTCTCTCTCTCTCTCTCTCTCTCTCTCTCTCTCTCTCATTCATTTATCTTCTTCCTCACGTGTCGTTTCTGTTTTTCTCTTTTTTTCCTCCTCCTCTTCCTCTTCTCAATCTAATATCAAACTTTCTCCTCCTCCTCCTCCTCCTCTTCCTCTGCTAGTTCCCCTTTACTCTCCTGTTCATCCTCCTCCTCCTCCTTTTCATCCTTTATTCCTTCTCTTTCCCACTGCTAACCTTCCTCTCCTCCTCTTCCTCCTTCTTCTCCCAGCCACGTTTCATTCCAGCCTTTCTCTTTTCCTCCTCCTTCTCCCCTCCTCTTCCTCTTCCTTCCTCCTCTTTTGCTTCCTTGTTCACACTTCTAACCCTTCTCTCTTCCTCCTTCTTTTCATTCTTCATTCATCTTTCTTCCTCATCCTCCTCCTCTTTCTCCTTCTCTTCCTCTCTCCTACATCTTACTCCACCTTCTTTCTCCTTCCTTCCCCGCCACCCTTCCCTCCTCCCTCATGGGCTAGATATAAGCAAGGGCACGCCGCCCCCAGGGGACACCTAAGAGGCACTTTCGGTCCAATTCACAGCTCGGCTCCCTCACCGTGAACCGCGATTTACGAGAGAGAGAGAGAGAGAGAGAGAGAGAGAGAGAGAGAGAGAGAGAGAGAGAGAGAGAGAGAGAGAGAGAGAGAGAATGTTCTAGGATATAGGGGTGAATTTTAATACCGCATAGCGACCGACTGACTGACACACACACACACACACAGACAGACAGACAGACAGACACACACACACACACACACACACACACACACACACACCTGCAGGAAACAGATGTGGACGAAGCTTGGGAGTCTGGAGGGGAAGACCATACAGAGCAACATCCTGAGGGCGTCCTGCTGAGGGAGTCCTACTGTGAAAGTCCTTAGGGGTCCTACAAGGGGAGGGAGAGTCCTTCGATAGGGAAGGGATGCACGGAGGGAGTCCTATGGAGGGAATCTTCACAACAGAGGAGTCCTTCGAGAGGAGTCGTAGGAGTGGAGGGAACAGGAGTCCTTCGAAGGATGTCCTATGGATGGAGGGAGTCCTAGGGAGGGAGTCCTTTCACCGGGTTACGTCTATGGAGGGATTCGTCCTTCGATGATAGTTTCTCTTGGAGGGAAGTCCTTAACGCGCAGCTCGTGGAGTCCTTCAGGAGGGAAGACTTGGGGAGTCCTTCAGGAGGGAAGACCCAGGAGTCCTTCAGAGTATCAACAGGAAGAGTCCCACAACGCTTCAGACAACAGGAATCTCCACAAAGTCCTTCAGGATTCGGTTAGACGGAAATCATTTACAGAAATTAACCTAGGAGTCCTTCAGGAGGGAAGACTGTGGGAGTCCTTCACAGAGAATCAACAGGTAGTATCCTACAGAAGCTCTTCAGACAGCAGGACTAATCAGGAAGTCCTTCGGGAGGGAATACCTAGGAATCCTTTAAATACCCTTGGGTTTCTACGGGAGGGAATACCAGGGAAGTCCTTCAGAGTATCAATAGTTCTTCAAATAACAGGAGAATTCACTAACTCCTTCAGGACACAGTGATGGAGTCCTTGAGATATCCTAAGTGTCCTTCAGACGGGAGCACAGCGCAGTCCCCTTGGCAGTGGTGGAATCCTCAGCGAGGAAGGTTCCTTGGGAGTCTTTTTGTGTGAAGGGAAAGGAAGGAGTGAAGGAACTGAGAGAAGGAAATGTGTGAAGGAGAGGAGAGAGTGTAAGGGAGTCCTGTGTGAAGTAGGAAAGTGGAGGAGAGAAGGAGAGGAGAGAAATGGAGGGCTTTGAGGAGTCCTGGACGGTGTGGTTCCCTCCTGAGAGAGAGAGAGAGAGAGAGAGAGAGAGAGAGAGAGAGAGAGAGAGAGAGAGAGATTTCAGATAATAGGAACACAAAGCCTCCTCCTTTTCTTCCTTCACTTATTCCTCCTTCTCTCTTCTCACTTCTGTAGTAGTAGTAGTAGTAGTAGTAGTAGTAGCAGTAGCAGTAGCAGCAGCAGCAGTAGTAGTAGTAGTAGTAGTAGTAGTAGTAGTATTTATTGTTGCTGGTCTTGTAATAGCAGAAGCAGCAGTAGTAGTAGTTGTTGTTGTTATTATTGTTCCTCTTTTAGTACTAGAAGCAGTTGCAGTCGTAGTAGTAGTAGTACTAGTAGTAGCGGTAGCAGTAAATGTTGTTGCTGTAGTTGTTGTCGTGTAGCAGCAGAAGTAACAGCGATATAAACAGTAGTAGTAGAAGTAGTTGTTGTTGTTGTTGTTGTTATAGCTGCTGTAGTAGTAATAGTAGCAGTAGCAATAGTAATAGTTGTTATTGTTCTAGTTGGAGTAGTAACAGCAGTAGTAGCAGATATTCTCGTTACTGCTGTAGGTGTAGCGGGAGCAGTTGTGTTACATGTATTCTGCTGTCGATACACACAGGAACAGGCAAGTCCCTTCACAGCAACACAGGGACACAGGGACACGGCAACACAGGGACACTCGATCACAGCAACACTACAAACTTACACAATACCCTTACAAACTTTCGCTCCTTAAAAGTAAGACGGAAATAACCACAAAATGACAAAGAAAAGTCTAAAACAACCTTAACATTTAACCGTATACTCGTGAAAGATACAAACTCTCTCTCTCTCTCTCTCTCTCTCTCTCTCTCTCTCTCTCTCTCTCTCTCTCTCTCTCTCTCTCTCTCTCTTTCTCACTGTTTTTTTTTCCTCCTTTTTCTTCTCTCTTTCATTCGCTGTTTCAATTTCTATGCTTTAATTATTTTTTTTTCTTTCCTTCATCTTCTTCAGTGTGTGTGTGTGTGTGTGTGTGTGTGTGTGTGTGTGTGTGTGTGTGTGTGTTTTGTTTCTTCCTGTTTATTTTGTAAGTCTTCTTCTCTTCCCTGTTTCTGTCCCTCTTCCTCTTCTTCCTCTTCCTCTTCCTCCTCCTCCTCTTCTTCTTTCCTCAGTGACACAAAACTCTCTCTTCTTATTTAATATTCTGTACAGTTCACACTTCTTCTTCCTCTTCTTCTTTTTTCTTTCCTCTTCTTTCACTCTTATAACTTTCTTCCTCTCTTCTTATCTTACTTTTAGGACAATACCACACTTATCTCTCTCTCTCTCTCTCTCTCTCTCTCTCTCTCTCTCTCTCTCTCTCTCTCTCTCAGTCTGCTTATCAGTATTCTTGGACAATCCCTTCCTTATGTCTTACTTAATACTTTTCTTAGGTGTCTATTTAATTGAGTTTACTTATTTACTTAAACACCACAAGTAGAAAAGTAACAAAAGGGTTCAAATACTTTACACTTATGGTTACTTTGCACTTTAACGACCACTTAGGGGATAACAGTAGTAGTAGTAGTAGTAGTAGTAGTAGTAGTAGTAGTAGTAGTAGTAGTAGTAGTAGTAGTAGTAGTGTGGTGGTAGTGACACTTATAAATTTGACATGAAAACACTTATCTACTTATAAACATTATTTTTTTCTATTTTAACCAATGTTTTTTGTAGTAGTAGTAGTAGTAGTAGTAGTAGTAGTAGTAGTAGTAGTAGTAGTAGTGGATGTTGTAGCAATCAAGTTAGAATCATCAAATTAAAAATAGCAACAGTAATAGCAGTAGCAGTAGTGGCAGTAGTAGTAGTAGTAGTAGTAGTAACAGTAATAGCAGCAGCAGCAGTAGTAGTATTAGTAGTAGTAGATGTAGTAGTAACAGTAGTAGCAGCAGGGTAACAACAATAGTACATAAAACACTCCTAATCCATCACACTAACTTACAAACTGACTCACTGACTAACGAACGAACGAACATACGAACACATGACGAGTGGTGGGAACAGACTGACTTAACTTACTGACTGACAGACGGACTCACGGACTGACTTCAATTAACACCTAACTGGCTCACAACACCTGGACGACACCGGGACAGGTAAACACAGCGACGACAACGATGATGACGATGATGATGATGATGGTGGTGGTGGTGGTGGTGGTGGTGGAGGTGGTGGTGGTGGTGCTGTTCTCTTAGCGCCCTCACGTACACGCACACGCAGTAATACTTATCGAAGGCTCTTAAAAGGCAGTGATAGTTTGTAATGGTCACGTGACTCAGTGTTTGGTCACGTGATTTGTTATTGTCTTTTTTTTTTTTTCTCTCTCTCTACTTGTTTTGATTTTTCTGTAACCACCTTTTTTTTCCTTTATTTTTTTGGGACAGTTTTATATTTTTTTCTGTCTATTATTTTAGTTTATTATTGTATTTTCTTATCTCGTTTCTCTTTTTTTCATTCCTGTAAAAATTATACACGAGTTGATAACGAAAATAACAATAACAACAACAATATAGATAGTTTCATTCCTTGATGATGACGATGGACAGCAAGACAAACACACACACACACACACACACACACACACACACACACACACACACACACACACACACACACACACACAAGCGCTCTCTCTCTCTCTCTCTCTCACCCACTCACTGTAAAAGGAGAAAGAGAACTATTTTTGGCGTGGCTGGTTTGACGTGTCTCTCTAAGTATAGCCAAGACACACACACATCTATATTGCTCACACGTATTGGAGGAGAGGCGGTGAATGAAGGGAGGGAGTGTGTGCCGTCTGGTGCATGTTGCGGGATGTTACACTGTTATGAGAGGAGGTGATGAAAGGGACGTGGATTAACTAACCCCTTCAGTACCAGGACGTGTTTTCATATTCATTCTACTTACTACTTGGTAATTCTATACAGCTTCAGAAACTTATGTGGGGGATTAAAATAGTAAAGACTCTGGCCATTAATCTTCTGACCTCCATAGACCCTTCTTAATGTCAATAAAATCGTCTAATCATATACCCACAACTCGTGGTAAAAATGCGTCCCAATACTGAAGGCATTAAAAAGGATGGGGAGGAGGAGAAGGAGGGAGAGGGAGAGAGAGTCCGTACGTGTGTCTGTATGAACCGGAGTCTGGCATCCACTAATTTAAAAATGACACTTGTTTTCAAAGGTGTTTTTCTTATGCTTCTAGTGACAGGATGACAAGATTTCTGCATTAGATTAACAATAGAAACACATTTATTCATGATTTTGAGAGAGTAAATGCAAGAAATCGTAGTAAGAACATAACAAAAGGCTCTAGTTTTTAAAGATCGTGTTTATTTTATGCTTGTCTTGACTGACTAATAACATTCCTCCATTACTATTAGTCGTGGTGAGACAGCAAAGTACTTAAGTGTAAGAACATAAGTAAGGGAAGCTGCCAGACACCCACCTATCCTAACCTAACCTAACCATGACCCAACCCAACCTAACCTAACCTAACCTTACACGCAAGTCACTATATAAAACACGCCAACCTATTCCCGCCTATTCTCACCTATCCAGTGTCAAATCTCCACTTAAACACGAGGCCTACAGATAGACAGAGGCGTGTGTGGTACAGGGACTGCCACGTTTAGGCCTATCCTGGCTTCCTGCGTCCCTCCCACCCCCACCCACCTCCCTTATAATCTTAGGTCCTTGAGTACAGGTGGCGGGGGAGGCTGGTGGGTAGGTGATTAGGCGGATGGGTGGAGTGATGGGTGAGTGAAAAAATGACTAACTGACTGAATGATTAACTAGCAAACTAAGTAACTAATTAATTGCTTTACTGATTGACTGAATGACTGACTGACAAACTGACTGACTGACTGACTGACTAACTGACTAACTGAAAGACTGACTGACGGTGGACAACTTAATGAAAGACACAACACATCCAGACCACAACAAGATTAGCTTCAATACTTCACTCCACTTATCCCAGAAACATCCACCTGCTCCATCTCCTCCTCCTGACAGAGAGAGAGAGAGAGAGAGAGAGAGAGAGAGAGAGAGAGAGAGAGAGAGAGAGAGAGAGAGAAAGGGAGGGGATGAAGGGATGGAGGGAGTCACAGGTGGAGGATAGTCACTAGAGGAAAGAACCAACACACGAACACACGAACCAGGAGATAGTATTTGGGTATTAAGAGATAAAGTTCACTATATCAACACTTTCATACACTTGTCTTGTTCTTAATCGTCTTCCTCCTCCTCTTCCTCCGTCAGTGTCAATGATAAGGAAAGCTTCACACTAACACTACACTTCTCTCTCTCTCTCTCTCTCTCTCTCTCTCTCTCTCTCTCTCTCATGTCAGCCAGCGTGGGAGGCGAGGGTGGGAGTGACAACGCACGCCTGCACATCACCACACCACGCCACGCCACGCCACGCCACACTTTCATCACCACCACAAACACACTCACCACAACAAAGAGAAGCATCACTCACCCATCCTTCACTGAGACACACAAACGTTTCTCCCATCACTCACACACACACACACACACACACACACACACACACACACACACGAGAGGCACCACAAACAGACACATGTGCGGAAACTCATCACGACACACACACATACACATAGGAATACATAAGCCATCGAACACACGAACACACACACGAGTCATCCATCACTGCAACAGACAAACGTTTCTGGCACTTCAAAACCAGAAAGAACGCAAAAACGAAACGAAACATGAGAGAAATCCCGAATACTTGAGACACTGAACGCCACACGCACACAGGTGGAGGCACAGGGCTTGAGGGGCGCGGACACACTGACGGACACACTGACAGCCACACCGCGAAGGGCCCAGCACGAGTGTGTGTGAGGGGCGGCGGGGCCCTGAACACCACCAGTCCTCTCTCGGTGGGTCGCTGTCTCGCACTGGCCACAATCAATATGGCAGCTCACACCGCCAGCCCAGCCACTCCGCCACCGCCAGCCACTCCGCCACTCCACGGCTCCTCCGGCGGGGACACCACACGCAGATGGGAACGCGGGAGGGGGCAGGGTGAAGGGAACATGTGGATGGGTGTAAGGTTGGAAAAAGCAGGTATACAGTGAAGGGAAAGGAGGAAAGAGGTGATGGATAACAGTGATAGGGTGGGTGATGGGAAGAGGGTGAGAGGGAAACATGGTGATGGATGGAGATAGGTGGGTATAGATAAAATAGGAAGGAAAAAGGAGGAAAATGAGGATGATAGGTGAGAGTGATGGGGTGGGGTAAGAAGACAGTGAAATACAGATATTAGGGAAGGATGTATGGACAGATAAGGAAAAAAAATGAAAGAAGGAGAGGGGAAAAGCGAATAAAGGAATGAATGTAAGGATAAAGGCAGAAAACTGGAAAGTGGAAAAGGGAGAAACATGAAAGAGGGAGATAAAGAGGAGAGAAAGAGAGAAAAATGAGACAAAGGAAGGGTGATAGAAGGGAGAGATAGA
>NC_059267.1:7229280-7339280 GCF_017591435.1 Portunus trituberculatus
ACACTTCTTCGTTGTTATTGGTTTCTACTTATTATTATTCATATAGCCTTACTTTTTATTCTTATTCTTGATAATATGATATAATGTATGTATTATGTATGTATGTATGTATGTATGTACCTATGTATGTATGTAAAAACACTCAGAAGACCCACACACACACACACAACCACACACAGAACACCGCTCCTACACACCCAAACATACCTAAACCACTTAAAACACTCATTATTAACCCATAACACATTCAAAATACCAACAAACACATTCAAAACTCACTAGAAACATCCAGTATGCACCAAAACCCTCCTTACCCCAATACACACCCAAACACACTCAAAAGCCACCGCACACATACAAAATCACTTACAATACTCTAAATTATCCCAAAACACATCTAATACGTCCTAAAACGTACATGCCCCTAAACACTCTCAAAACACACTCAGACACTCAACACACCAACAACTCACTCAAAATACGAAAAAAAATATCTAAATAAATCTAACACACACTGAAAACACCCAAAACTTACTTATAACTCCCAAACGAATTCAAAACACCATGCAACACTACCAAATACACTAAAGATACCCCAAATATACCCCAAAAACACCAAAATGCATTTTAAAGAACGGCAGGATTACAAGAGATACTTTCCTAAATATTGTGGCTTGGCTTCTCTTCCTCGCCTCTTTTCCTTTCTTCTTTGTCCTCTTCCTCCTCCTTCTTTCTTCAATTGCTTTAATCTACACATCTGAGCCTAGAAACACATCAAAACACTAGATATTAAGCAAAATGTTGAAGAAGTGGAGGGAGAATTAAGTATTGTGACTGATCTCGATCTTGATCTTGATCTTGATGGTACAGGTGATGCAGAATTTCTTCTGGGTCAGGCCTTTGTATCGGCAGCTCCTGTAGGGAACATAAAGAACACCAGACAACAAAGAGGGCAATCATCATCTTTCACACCACTAGTTCCTGCATCTGGCACGCCACATTCTCTCCAGGAACTCTTATACAGCCTCAATCATCCTTTCATTCGTCTCCCCACACAGTCCCAGCAGCAACACCATCCATTCCCTTCCTGTCATCTCCACTCTGTCATGCCCCAGCTCACTCAGCACCACTTGCATCATCTCATACCTGTCTCTGGCATACTTCACACACTCCAGCACCACATGTTCCACTGTCTCATCCTCTCCCAAGTCACACATCTGGCACACTTTGCTGCGGGACTCTGACCATCTATAATTCCTTGCATTCACATCCATGCACTGTGCCCTAGCTCGGAAGAGAAGATCACCACCCAGGCTTCCCTCATACCACTTTTCATACATTGGGGCCTCTTTCTCTCTATACCATACCAAGGTACTCTTTTGCTCCATCCTATTTCTCCAGTCATCCAGTCCCACACCTTTCACTACTCTGTCTATCTCACTCTTCCACTTCCTTACATCCCATTCTCTACCTTCTCCATTTCTAACAATCATACTCCAGTCTCTCTCTAAATGTCTTCCTTCTACCTGTTGAAAAACCCAACTACTTACTAACCCACTCTTTGCTACCAGCCTTCCCCCACTTGCTACTCCTGACATTCCACAGAAACACTTTTCTCACTATCCTTGCATCATTCATTCGTTCTAACCTAGCCTTATACCTTAGGGTCGCTTTCACATATCTCTCTCTAAAAGTGCTCCAACCCATATCACCCCTAAGGGCCTCTACTGCTGCATATCTAGGTGCATTAAGTGCCATTCTTGCAACTCTATTCTGCCCTATTTCTAACTTATCTAGTTCACTCTCATTCCAAGCAATCACATCCATACCATACATGATGCTCAGAACAGCCACGCTCTTCCAAACTTCTCGCAGCACGTCATATTTACTCGCCCTCATCCTTGCTGCACTTCCTAGACGACCTACCCACTGATTTGCCATACTTATCTTCTCATTCTTAATCTTGGCTGCTCCTCCTCTTCCTCCTCACTTTCTCTTTCCTTCCTCCTCATCTTCCTTTATTTATCCTTTCTTCCTCCTTCTACTATTACTATGTACACACCAGAGCATAGAAACACACGAAAGCACGTAGAAATAACTACGTAGATATTGGGTACAATATTGACGAACTGGGGGGGGAGGGATGGAAGAAAGAGACGCCAGCCGAGAGCTACGATGAGTCCCCATCTTGGCTGTGACGTCATCAGAATGCGCGGGAACAGCGGTGACTCGGCTAAATTACGTAAATAATAATAAAAAAAATTTAAAAAATTACATAGATAAAACAAAGCCATGGCCGAATGCTTGATATTTTATGACTTGATAAATCCTTTAACTATAATCCACAACATCAAAACACCTCTTGTCCAACAAGTTTTAAAGAAATGTGTAAATTAAGTAAAACAAAAGCATCAAAATCTAAACTCATTAAAAAATTTTGTGAAGTCAAGCCATTTTCATTTGGCGAATATTTTAACACTTTACAGAGTCTGAGCTACCTTTAAAGGCATTCTACATCATGCTAGATAATGAATCATAAACGTTAAACAAATAAATTAAAATATATATAAAATTTACGTTTCAAAATCAAAATCTACTTATTTGAATCAGTGGGTTGATTTCACACTTAAAATAGCATAGACGATTCGCTGATACCATGAAGGCTCAGTTATAGCTTGTAATATAAAATCTCCAAACGGCGAATTGAAATTTTTGATCGTTGAAAAGGTTCAAACCTACGCCGTATAACACCACTAAACACCACATATTTCCCAAATAGAGGCGCAGAATACGCTTCAAACACAACGAAATATCTATAGACACCATAAAAACATACCATGGAAGAAAAATATTATCGTTATGATAAAAGTATTAGAATCCCCTGGTGGAATGGTCAGTTGAAATACCGGCGTCAAGTTGCCATGGATGTTCCCTTCATCTATGCTTACACCATAAAACACCACAAAACGACACATGTTTACCAAGTAGAGGCTTGGAACACGCTTCAAGGGCAACGCAATATCTACAGAAACTATAGAAACCATAAAAACATACTAGGAAAGGGTAAATTATCGTTAGGAAATATATGAAAAAAGTATTGGAACCTACAGCCTAGCCAGGGGGACATGTCAATGGAACAGCCGGCGCCAAGTTGCCTTTATACTTTCATACCCAAATTAAGCTATATCGGCAATATTTGACCACGGAATGTTAGATTAGTGGCTTCATATTAAGACAGGGTGGCTTACAGTATATGAAAGAAAATTGATAGGTAGTAATACTGACGTCTTACCTCTATAACTCCTGGTTTACCTATCACCTCTTCAACAACTGGGTAGATTTAACTTTCATATATAAAGAAAACCTAAAATTAGTGAATGTCCTTACAAATTCCTTAAATATATGAACGTCAGACACTGTGGAGGTTTGTGGTCAAGGCTTGTACTGCTGGTTCACCCTTGTCTTGCCGCTAAAATCACCGGGAATATGGCAATAGGCTACTTCACGTGTGTGTGTGTGTGTGTGTGTGTGTGTGTGTGCGCGTGTGTGTGTGTGTGTGTATGTATATATATATATATATATATATATATATATATATATATATATATATATATATATATATATATATATATATATATATATATATGTGTGTGTGTGTGTGTGTGTGTGTGTGTGTGTAAGCACGTTCTGGATGTGTTAGATGGTGTTTGAGTGTGTTTACGAGTGTTAAAGGTTTACAAGAGTGAGTTTTCTAGTATGTATGGTTGTGTGTGTGGATGTGCCTGGATATGTGGGAAGACAACATTAACAGTAAACACTGTACAACCACTGTCATCACCACCACAACCAGTCCAATCTTGCCGCTTTATGATGGCAGTGGCAGTACGTATAGTATAATTGTCTATGATAACTATCTATTATCAACGAGATACTTTACTTATACAAATTTCATATATCGACTTTTTGGTTATTGGACATCTTTCTTTCCGTTTTTGTGTCAAGGTATAGTTATTTGGTAAAGCAGTAAACATTAAATTGTTTATAGGTAGGTACGTAGTTTTAATGCGAGTGTTTGCAACTTTGCATCTTCCCGGGAAAAAAAAAAAAAAAAAAAAAAAACGAAGTGTCTGAAAGGCAAACTATGATATTTCTTTCATTCTTTATTTTGTATCGCCTCCACTCTTCGTACATGCATTACTGACAATATTTTAGGGTGAATCGATATGTTAAATAGATATATGCATTCATTCATGCATATCTATCTACTTTTCTATCAAGTGAACTGCCTACGAATGCCTGTCTATTTATCTATCTATCTACCTATTCATCCACCTGTTTCTCTATCTAACAGCCTATCATATTACCTGCTTATCTGTTTATTCGTCTGTCTTCACACAGACGCAAGTGTTAAACTGGCGTGAATGGGTGGTGGTAGACTGAAGACTAGCCATTAATCTTCCATCTCCATAGATCTTTCCTGATGTCAATAAAATGGTCTAACAGTACAAAAATCTGAAGGTAAAAATGTGTGCCAGTACTGAAGGAGTTAAAGTGATGCTGGGTCCCTGACAAGTAGGCTCTTGGAGATAAGAAAACAGGGTATATGCGTGCATGGCTTTATTTCTGGTTTGCCATGAACTTTCTCATGTTACAACTCGTCACATTTCTCTCTCAGCTTCTACGAGGAATCTTGTAGGGGTAACAGGAAACAAGTAGAGGTGAAGGGGAGGAAATAAAGTGTGTGGGGGAGGGGCAGGGGAAGGAAATATTCTTAAAGTTAGTTTGTGTATGTAGAAGTGGTCTTGTTTGTTTGGTTATTATACTGTGCTGTTGTTTGTAATTGTGTAGTAGTAGACGTGTATGGTAGTGTGTGTGTGTGTGTGTGTGTGTGTGTGTGTGTGTGTGTGTGTGTGTGTGTGTGTGTGTGTGTGTGTGTGTGTGTGTGTGAAACAATATCCTTTCAAGTATTAACAATTATCACCATTTCTTATTTAAACATGAAAGTAAAGCACAACAGCTCTCACAAAAAAAAAAAAAAAAAAAAAAAAAAAAATTTGTAGTAGTAGTAGTAGTAATAATATAGTAGTAATAGTAGTGAGGAACAAACAGTTTAAAGCCGCATTAAAAGATTACCAAGAAGAAGGAAAGTGAAGTAGAAGTAGTAGTAGTAGTAGCAGTAGTAATAGTAGTTGATTAGTGTAAGTATTAGTAGCAGCTTATGGCCTTAATACAAATTATGCCTGACGGGAATGCCTCTAAATTGCCAAAATATATACGTGGCGGTATATACGTAATGACCTCGGAATGTTACACGACGCATGTGTCACTAATAAAATAGATGTATGCCACTTTCAAAATTATTATGAACACACTATTTACAATCATCATCATCATCTTGGGACATGAGATCAATACGGGACTGTGTGAGGATAGACTGACTGACTGACTGACTGACTGACTCACTCACTCACTCACTCACAGGGACATGATTGAGCACACCAAACTCAACGTATTTGACTCACAGAGGGACGAAATGAGTATAGATGATGACAAACTCAACACTCATAAATGGATTCAATCACTCTCTCTTACTCACTCACTCTCTGAAAGGGCTCACATATTTTGGATGGAGATGGAAAATAAAATGACAATTCTAGCTTATCAGTGAAATTAATGCAGTGTGTGTGTGTGTGTGTGTGTGTGTGTGTGTGTGTGTGTGTGTGTGTGTGTGTGTGTGTGTGTGTGTGTGTGTGTGAGTGTGTGTGTATAGATACCTATACAATACATACATAATTCTAAACAGAAAAAAAAAAAAAATAAATAAATAATAATAATGAAAAAAAGTAAATCTTGCATATTAATCTATTTGTCTCTCCTTGATTGTAATAAGAGAAATAATGCAATGAAATAAAAACAACCAATATTTTTTTCTATTTTCTGTGTATATAATCAGTGGAGTGATGGGTCATTGCATAGCTAAATAATGGGTGAGTGATAAGGAGGGCATGCCATAGAGGGAACACAAAGGAAGCACAAGCAGCAGCAGCAGACCTACTGGCCTATTAGAGAAGCTACAATAAGCTAAAGTAGTGAGGTGAAGGTAATTAGACACTGCAAAGACTAAATTCTCTCTCTCTCTCTCTCTCTCTCTCTCTAACATGATTGCCAAAATAAAAAGAGCAAAAATAGAAAACAAATAAATGCAAATACATCAAAATAAAAGTGACTAGTTTCCTCAAAGACCATTAGCATCTCTGGCTTAACCCTTAATAATAACGATAATAATAATAATAATAATAATAATAATAATAATAATAATAATAATAATAATAATAATAATAATCAATGGGTGCTTCACAAAAACAATACAAAAAGAGTGACCTTATTTCTCATCTAAAGTTGACCTGGTGATCTGCAGCTTCTAGTCAGTATGAGAGCAAGGTCTGTTGCTCTCTCACCATAACTATTTTCCAAGGCCTCAGGGATAATTAGCAGGATTTTCTAGTGTTTCTCTTGTTCATAATGTAGAAACCTTTTCAATCTGCCTCTAGAATCATGAAAACACCTAGAAAAACTAATGTAAATTTAAATAAAGTCTTTTGAAATAGTAGAGGTAAAGAGGTAAAGCACAGGAGTGTTTGAGCCAATGAGTGACAGTGAAATGTTTGTTTATCACGTGACTTGCTGCAAAGGTCCCTGTCAACGCTGAACACTCAATACTGGAACCAGAATGAAGTGTAAAGTTATTACTCTAGAGAGGTTTGTGAACTGGTATATAAGACAAATAAAAACATCATATAATTGCCTATAAAATTCTCTCTCTCTCTCTCTCTCTCTCTCTCTCTCTCATAAATGTACACACAAACACAAACACAAACACAAACACAAACACACACACACACACACACACACACACACAAACTCATTGGATGAGTATAACTGGGGTGAACTTACTCATATTATCACAAACAAAATGGAGATGGACATTCACTCAAGCTACCCTATGTAGTTTCTCTCTATTTACACACATAGTATCTCTGTTTCCTCTTAGTTTTCTTGCAAATCACAATGGAATTAATTTTTTACCCTATGCATGCAATACTTTCTTAATATACAGTATAATATTCATTTACATGTGGTAGGTATTGGGATTCCTAAGCAACACACCTACATAACAATTTCTAAACACTCATTGTTCTCTTCTCATCTGTAAGATAATTCTATTTTGCTTACTATATCCATTAAATTCTCTTTCTCTTTCTCTCTCTCACTGAACAGTGATGTTATTAATCATGAAGTTTTAACGATTTACACAACAATAATGTAACTTCGTATATTTTTACACTTATTTACACGCAAATGCACACACACACACACACACACACACACACACACACACACACACACACACACACACACACACACACACACACACACACACACACACACACACACACACACACACACACACACACACCACACACACACACACAGAGAGACATAACTCGCACAACTGTAACACAGAGAAATTTCCTAAGCCAGCATGAAGCCAGACTAGTGAGTGACAAGTGGAGGCTTAAACCATTAGTGTCATTCCTCAGGATCTCAAAATTTGTTGCTCAAAAGTCCTGACTTCCTCACTTTTGGTCTGCAGCAAGCAAGACTGGTGCTGACTGAACCCTGCCTGCCACTTCAGTACTGTATCTCAAGCACACATCTTATAAAGTTGACAGCACACAAACAGATTTAGTGCTGAGTTCAGGGCCACTCAAGGAGCTCAGCAGTATACACAGTAACAATTAGAGACGACTTTCCAATCCTTGACAAGCAGCAGTGTTCTGGTGTCAGTGGCAGGGATGGAGAGGGAAGCACAGTACTCTCTGCCTGCCATGTCTGACAACTCACTCCCTCCTCCGCAATGAAAAGCAGTGCCGTTGCAACATCATGACAAAACACACACACACATACACACACACTCATGTTGCTGTGACACCAGTCTTCAAAATGCTTTGCATATCATCATGTAATTCTATTTAGCACAGTGTATATAGCTTTCTTACAGCATGTTTGCATAAAAACACTGAGAAAATTGAAGAGTGACTGGTGAAGAGTCTGAAGGCAAGACACATGGAAACATGTTGGCGACAAATGCACGGGAACAACCCTGGCAAGGAGATGCACACTGCAGGGTGGCTGGTGCACAGGACTGGAGTGAAACAGGACAGAAAGGGGAGTTTGGAAGTGTGGCCAAACGGGAGGGTGTCAGGTGGCTGGGAGTGAAGGAGACCAAGTGCAGGTGCGTGGGCAGAGAGTGGTTGGAGTGAAGGACAGAGTGGAGGAGTGAGGGTGGTGAAGTGGAATGCAAGCAGTGTGCCGTGAGCAGTAGCCACAGCAGCTGCCCTGGTGACGTGCCTTGGCCATCACCATGGAGGGAGTCCTTACAGGGGTGAAGAAAGCAACATGTTGAAACAGGAAGAAGACAATAAATGGACAGACATACAAACAATATGTATGTATGTAAAGTGATCCTAACAGCCACCAAGAGGTGGGGAGGCAGAGGTGAGCTCTGCTTCCTCACCCACTGATGCAAATAGAAAAATATCATGTGCTTAGTAAACCTTATTACTAAATTCATCTAACTACCTAACTCATAGAATTCATTACTGAATTTTCTCCTTTTCATGTGAAACTCAAGACAAATTTCTAATATATATATATATATATATATATATACTGTGCAATGCTACATATAAGGTGGACAATGGGAGGCACTGGACAACTTGTATGGGGCTCAAATACAACTTAGAGAATAAAGCAAACTAAAATAAAGGTAATGTAATGACCCTAACACAACTAAAATGAGTGAAACTGAAAGATAAATTATAGCATAAATACATATGTTCATAACACTTCAGGGTGGTGAGAATATACATAAAAATTTTTACACAACCGAATAATCTTTACCATTACATAACATTTTCTTACAGAGATCTCCATTACATTAAAGATACACTTCACTCAACTCTCCCTTCTGTCTCCCTTGGAAAGGGTAAAAAAAGTTGTCAAGATTAATAATACTGAAGGCAGAATATCGTGTAAAGTCTTTGGTTAGCTCATCAGCTTTATAATTAAGAGATTTCCTATTGTCTCAAAACTGTTCCCTGACACACACACACACATACACACGCACGCACACACACACACACACACTAAAACCACTCTGCTCAACACTGTTTCCTTTCACCATGTTTGGCAAGCACGGACCACATGCCACACAGTTGAAGAAACTCTGTGGTTCCCTGCATAAATGGAAAGCAGGCCAGCCACCACACAGCCCTACATTTGCAGCGGCCCACATGGCCCTTCCTTTTTTCCTTCCCACAATGCACAGCACCACTCAAAGTAAGCAACAACCTTTCCTTCCAACACAAACCCTGGCATGAGGAGGTCACATCTGAGTAATGGTTCACTTCAGACAACCTGCTCTGGAAACTTAAGCTGCTTGGGCTGACAAACTTACAATTTGTCAGTCAAAATATCATCTCTCTCAGGAGGCTGATAAGTATATATTGGTCTCCAACACCAGCAGCAGCAGCAGCAGCAGCAGCAGCACCTTACAGCCAGGCTATTACACCAAGCTGAGATCTCCTTTGCAGGAGGCATTGTTCATCAAGTAAAGCTTAAAGGATACAAGAATGCAACAGAATGTGACACACACACACACACACACACACACACACACACACACACACACACACACACACACACACACACACACACACACACACACACACACACATTAACAACTAGGTAAATACACACAGCTAAAGCAAGAGTACCGTACGTTACGGCACAAACCAGAGCCAGGAGAGTGGACACAAGCTGTCATGACTCCGGCATCCTGAGGGAGCCCACTGCCAGCACTGCCATGACCAGGGCTGGTGACTTGAGGCACCACACACTGCACACTGCACACTGGCGGGACGAGGCCAGCACTCCCCACTCACGGCTACCTGACAAGCAGTGCTGATAAGCAGGCCATACAACACTAAAATGAACTGAAGATTAATCAGCAAATGCTTAATTCAAATTAAAAGAGGAACATTTGAACATAAAAATAAGATGCCAACACTGATAGCAGCACACCATACAAGTCTTTCAAGATTCTTAGTTTCTGAGACTAACAACACTTGCAGCTCCTTCTCCTCCTCCAGCTGGCTGACACACTCACACTCACTTCAACCAACTGTCATCGAACAAAGAACACTTCCAATGCTAAACAACACCACTACCTGTCCACCTTCCCAATCACCAAACATATGCCCAAGGAGCTGATCTGACCACAATGTGACCAAGCTGAGACACGCTCACCATCCACACAACTCAACAACACAATGGAACCTAAATACACACCCACCAACACCCCTTCATGTCATCTCTCATTTGTGAAGATAGCTTTGGCACACACACACACACACACACACACACACACACACACACACACACACACACACACACACACACACACACACACACACACACACACACACACACACACACACACACACACACACACACACACACACACACACACACACACTTATATATCACACAGTTTTAATGCTTAACACTGCACCTCCTGTCAACCTCTACACATGCCCACCTATAATATGAATAATGAGAATAACCGAATAGCATTATACACTCAACTCTTTCTCTCTCTTTCACACTCTCACACATACCTGGACACCTTTATAACACAAGGAAGATCTGAATAGCCAGCATTGTAATGACGGCAGGCAGAGTACAGGCCAGGGATACACCAGGGAAGGTTGTATCACTCTCTGGGTCACCTGTCTTACCTCCTCCATCTCCACCTCCTCCTCCTCCTCCTCACTTGAACATCTGCTGCTGGCTTGGGTCGTTTTCAAATTCAGAATATGCATCATTAAGCTCCATAAAAATTAGTTTGGCCAGAGATTCGTGTTCCGTCCCCGTACACTGCAAGGAAAGAATGTTGGTTAGTGTTGTTGTTGTTCTTGTTGTTGTTGTTGTTGGTGCTGTGTTCATTACTGCCCCTGTCACCACCACCACCACCACCACCACTACTATCACCATTGTGGATATTGTAATCTAAATCATTGTTTATTTGTATTGCTATGAAATCAGTCACATAATTCATTCTTTTTGCTTTTCTCTTTATATTAGAGGAAAGGGAAGGAAAAACAATATGCAAGAATAAAGCATCATAAACATTCCAATTCACATAAATACCCAAGAAGTGAAGGCATCAGAAAAAAAAAAAAAAAAAAGACTTAAAAATAAAGGTAAAGAACAAATAAATATGAGAGAAAACACGATATGCAGGAGTAAAACATCATAAATACTCCAATTCATATAAATACCTGGAAAATGAAAGCAAAAAAAGTAAGAAAACAAATAAATAATACAATAACAATGAAATCAAATCATGTCAAGTCATTAAGAGGAAGGTTTCAAGACCCTTATCTCTTTTTCTGGCTAACTCTCCCCTACCTACAAGAAGACTGGCAACTAAGTGGGCCTTTCTTTTTTATTTATTTTTTTTTTTTTTGCTGTATGTTGTCCTTGGCCAGCTTTTCCTTCTTATTTAAATAAAAGCAACAGGGAAGTGGTCACTATAAAAAAGAGCAAGAGAAGCGGTCACCTAAAAAAAAAAAAAAAAAAAAAAAAAAAAAAAAAATACAGGGAAGAGGTCATCTAAAAAAAAAAAAAAGAGCAAGAGAAGTGGTCACCTTAAAAAAAAAAACTACAGGGAAGTGGTCATCTTAAAAAAAGGGCAAGAGATGTGGTCACCTTAGAAAAAAGCAACAGGGAAGAGTTCATCTTAAAAAAAAAAAAAAAAAAAAAAAAACCAGGGAAGAGGTCACTTTAAGAAAAGAGCAACAGGGAAGTGGTCACCTAAAAATAAGAAAGAAGGCAACAAGGAAGTAGTCACCTTATCGGGATGCACAGCGAGACAAGCCTTGCGATACATCTTCTTCACATCATTGGCTTGGACCAGCTGGTGCATGCCACACTCATTCCACTTACAGCCGTCCCAGATGATGGTGTGCAACGAGCAGATCAGCGCCCGGATGTTCTTCTTCTTTCCTTCGGTCCATTCCATCACCTTTTAGAAAGGAGATGGAGGGAAAGTGAGTAACCAAGAGATTCAACTTGCTGCCTGTCACTGTATTATCACCACCCACTAGTCTATCCCACACCACTTATCTATCCATCTATTCATCTCTCCACCAACACACCTTGAGCTTCTCTGGGTCCATGTTCTTGGCCATCTCCACCTTCTTCATCTGTGCCATGGTGCGTGGCCCAGCGTCCTTACCACTACTGAAGCTGAAGCCCTGAGAACCCAGCAGGTCACCAAAGGCATCCTCTCCCACTCTGCCCTTCCCTGCACCGCCAGAATTCTTGTCTGCGGTGAAAAGTTGAGCATGGCCTTAGTATTTGCCAGTTGAGGATAACAGAGTACAGAGAAATAATATTATAAAATCTTGCTAATACATCTTAAATCATTACCTGTTTCTGTATTTCCAACTTCCTATGACTTGACTTCATCTAAGAAGGAGTTTTCAAGACATTTATCCATTTTTTAGCTAACTCCCTTAGACCTGCAATGAGACTGGGAACTAAGTGGGTCTTTTTTTTTTTTTTTTTTAAATTGCCCTTGGTCAGTTTTCTCCTCTTAAGAAAAAAAAAATCTTAAACTCT
The DNA here is from genome assembly GCF_017591435.1 of Portunus trituberculatus. Classification (NCBI taxonomy): domain Eukaryota; kingdom Metazoa; phylum Arthropoda; class Malacostraca; order Decapoda; family Portunidae; genus Portunus; species Portunus trituberculatus. Next base: position 7,242,031 of record NC_059267.1, read on the forward strand.
GCTTCATTGCAGGAAAATTCTAACTTTAGTGGTGATATACAGTAACAACAAACTATGTACTCTTGGCAACTCTTAACCTGGTATGACGAATGTATGAATAAAACTGAAAAGTAGTGAACTATTTTGACTGTAAAAAAATGGTTTGTGTTCAAGTGGAAAACAGGTGACACACAAACAGTATTAAGTTTTCCTGAGTCAGGCTTACACCGGGTTAGAGTTGAGCCAGCAGTACATAGAAAAGAACCACTTACTACCGGCATCAAAGTTGGCTCGGCCGTAGTTGGGCTGCGACGGAGACTTCATCTGGTGGTGGGGTGTGCCTGTGGGGGTTTTGCCCGTGGGAGTCTGGAACTGTGGCTGTGGCGAGGGTGTATAGGGGGGTCTTGGGGGTGGCTGTTGTGTTTGTTGTTGTTGTTGTTGTTGCTGTTGCTGTTGCCAGCCTCCAGCCTGGCTCCCCATTGTGCCTACAACAGTCATGACATTAATATTACACAGAGAAGAGTGGAATGAATTGCCTGAGATATACACTAAGTGCTGAAAGACACAACATGAAACATTTGACCTGATTTGAACAAATACAAACACATCAACATTCCTCATGAATTAAAAATATCAATAATGGCAAGGCATCTATGTGAGTGAGTGCATGTGTTGTTTTACCTGGTGTGTGTTGGTTTAACCAGGCCCCTGGTGCTTGAGGCCGGTGCTGGGGCGAGCCCATGACAGGGGTGCTGCCTCCCATGGGAGTGCCACCAGCTGGAGTGCCTCCCTTAGGTGTGGTGGGCTTGGATCCTCCCCAGCCTCCCATGCCAGCCAGGTTACCTTGGGGGACAAAAGACTATTACCAGCTTGACAAGGCAACAAGGCAACAACACACGGGTCACACATGTTCCATCAGACACCAGACACACCTCATCCTGCTGCTCCACCTCCACCACTGCACACATCCCCACCACTGACAGTCAACATGGCTACTTTAACTGTTCATCATTGTTGGCCAGCCTTCTCACCAAGCACCAAAATTGACACTCATCTCACTCACCCAGCTCAGCAAAAGGATCAGCTGGCTTCGATGGCTGCTGTGGCTGCTGCTGCTGTTGCTGGGGCGGTGGCGGCCGCATGAAGTTTGGCATTGCAGCAGAGTTGGGACTAGTGGTGCCCCCCATGGCCCTGCCACCCATTATGGGGGCCCCACCTCCACCCATGGGACTCAAACCCTGCAGACAGAGTCAGATGTCACAAGCTGCACTAAACAATCTTAAGAGGGAAGTTTCAAGACAGTAATTGTTAATACAGCTCAGTGGACTTTTCTCCCACCCCCACCCCTTCACACCCACCCAGAACCAAGGCACTCACCGGTCCGCCCAGCAGATTTGTGTTTTGCTGCACTGGGCTGGGCACTGAGAACTGGTTGAACAGGTCCTGTGTGGTAGGGGGCTGTGGGGCAGCTGCCGGGGCACTCATTCCGCTACTGAAGGGGTCAAACAGGTTGCCCTGAGAGGCAGTCTGGGGTGTGCTGGTCTCTGCCACAGGAGGCGCCCTCTCCCCGCTGCCACCCTCCCCTATGCCACTAAGCAAGTCAAAGTTGCTGGGGTCCTTGGCAATGCCACCGCCACCGCCACCGCCACTGCCGCCAATGTCCAGCAGGTTGACATCAGTGGCCAGCTTGTTGGTATCCGCCTTGCTGCCACCGCTGCCACCCAAGTTGAGAAGGTCCGCCTCACCAGAACTGATGGAGGGCTCAGGAGGGCGAGGAGGAGGCTGGCTTGGGATGGAAGTGATGTCAACCTCCTCCTCCTCATCTGATATCAGCTCCTTCACCTCCTCACCAGGAGCAGCCTGCAACACACAAATACACCACACAATGCAGCATCACCAAACATCATGGCTATCATCATAACTGTGTTTCACTTGTCCAAAGCTTCATGTGACAATGTGACCAGCTGTTGCTTCCCAGTCTCTTGCAGCATTCAAGTTCCAGACAATGCTGAGGAAAGACTGTGCCATTCTGCTACCTTTCATCCTCCTCAACACATTCCTGTCTGTTTTACTGCCTTCCCTCCTCCTCCTCCTCCTCCTCCACACATACCTGTCTGTTCTGAGTGGAGTCCCACTTGAGGGAGGCCATGAAGTCTCCCTTTGAGGCTGGTGGCACAGCTGTGTTGGCGGTGGTGGGAGAGGGGCGGGGCAGGGAGTCTCTGCGTGGGGGGGCAGGGGACCCGTGGGCACTGGCTGCTGGCAGGGAGACACCAGTGAAGGGGAGATGCAACACAGGCACGATAAATGCAGAAAGAGGTGGAAATCACAATGCATGATTATTTTTTCTCACGTGTCTGTGATAGCAATACACCATCATCATCATCATCATCATCATCATCATCACCACCACCACCACCACCACTCACCAAACTTGTCCCTGGTCTCCTCCATTTCTATGGCGGTGGCGAAGGCAAAGTGTGGCTTGAAGGTGCCGGGGAGGCGGCTGGCCCAGGGTGGCTGCTGGGGTGGTGTCCGGTCCACGTCTGACACAAAGATGTTGACGGTGATGGTGAACTTCTCAGGATAGCGGTCTGGCTCAGTGATGTCGTCCAGCTCGTGTCTGGTGGCAAGGGTTGGCACAGTATGAATAGGAGGGAGAGGAGCCACAGGTAACAAGCTAACACAGAGAAAGCAGGTACAAACATCTATCTATAATCAATGGATTCCTAGCACACAATTTCATACACATATACTCTCTAATGCAAGAGTTAACTAGTATTCTCAATCATTCATACCTTTCTCTGGTAAACTATGGAACTCCCTGCCTGCTTCTGTATTTACAACTTCCTATGAATTGACTTTATTTAAGAAAGAAGTTTCAAGACACTTGTCCCTTTTTTTTTGCTAACTCTCTCAAACCTGCATGGGATCTGGCAACTTTGTGGGGATTTTTCTATTCTATATTGCCCTTGGGCAGCTTTCCCCTCTTACATAAACACACACATGGACACACAGATACAGACACAGACACACACACACACACACACACAGGATAGTTAAAGATATGAAGTCCAAGTGGAGAACAGTAGACAGCGGAAAGCCACAGGGGTCAGTATTGGTGCCAATACTTTTTCTCGTATATATAAATGACATGCCAGAGGGAGTGAACAGCTACATAAATCTGTTTGTGGACGATGCAAAACTGTGCAGAGTCATTAAACAAAAAGAGGATTGTGAAATACTACAGGAAGACTTAAACAAGATCTGGAAATGGAGCAAAAAATGGGAGATGGAATTCAATGTGGACAAAAGCCATGTCATGGAAATGGGAAAAAGTGAAAGACGACCAGTGGGAATCTATAAGATGGGAGATGGAGTAGAACTAGAAAAAGTAAAAAAGGAAAAGGACTTGGGAGTGACAATGGAAGAAAATAATCAACCGGTTAAGCCATATTGATAGAATTTTCAGAGAGACGTATAATTTGCTAAGGAATATTGGAGTAGCATTTCACTATATGGACAAGGAAATGATGAAGAAATTGATAAGTACTAAAATAAGACCTAGATTGGAATATGCAGGAGTTGTGTGGACTCCCCATAAAAGAAACACATAAGAAAATTAGAGAGACTACAAAAATGGCTACAAGAATGGTTCCAGAATTTAAAGGGATGGCATATGAGGAGAGACTAAAGGCAATGGATCTACCAACCTTGGAGCAGAGAAGAGAGAGAGGATCTGATACAAGTTTATAAATTGATTAACGGAATGGATGAAGTGGATAATGAGAAACTGATCCTGAGAGAAGGATATGACTTTAGAAGCACAAGATCGCATAGTAAGAAACTAAGGAAGGGACGATGTCTGAGAGATGTTAAAAAATTTAGTTTCCAGCAAAGATGTGTTGAGACTTGGAACAGTTTGAGTGAGGAATTGGTGTCAGCAAAGAGTGTACATAGTTTTAAAGAAAAATTGGATAAGTGTAGATATGGAGATGGGACCACACGAGCATAAAGTCCAGGCCCTGTAAAACTACAACTAGGTAAATACAACTAGGTAAATACACACGAATGGTTCCAGAATTTAAAGGGATGACATATGAGGTGAGACTAAAAGCTATGGATCTACCAACCCTGGAACAGAGAAGAGAGAGAGGGGATCTGATACAAGTTTATAAATTGATTAACGGAATGGATCAAGTGGATAATGAGAAACTAATCTTGAGAGAAGAATATGACACTAGAAGCACAAGATCGCATAGTAAGAAATTGAGGCAGGGAAGATGTCTGAGAGATGTTAAAAAATATAGTTTCCCGCAAAGATGTGTTGAGACTTGGAACAGTTTGAGTGAGGAAGTGGTGTCAGCAACGAGTGTTCATAGTTTTAAAGAAAAATTGGATAAGTGTAGATATGGAGACGGGGCCACATGAGCATAAAGCCCAGGCCCTGTAAAACTACAACTAGGTAAATACACACACACACACACACACACACACACACACACACACACACACACACACACACACACACACACAGACACACACACACACACACACACACACACATACACCGCGTAGTGCAGTGGTTAGCACGCTCGACTCACAATCGAGAGGCCTGGGTTCGAGTCCCGGTACGCGGCGAGGCAAATGGGCAAGCCTCTTAATGTGTGGCCCCTGTTCACCCAGAAGTAAACAGGTACGGGATGTAACTCGAGGGGTTGTGGCCTCGCTTTCCCGGTGTGTGTTGCGTGTTGATGTGGTCTCAGTCCTACCCGAAGATCGGTCTATGAGCTCTGAGCTCGCTCCGTAATGGGGAAGACTGGCTGTGTGACCAGCAGACGACCGAGGTGAATTACACACACACAAACTCACAAGGTGAAGCGCAGAGATGTGTCCTCCTCTGGAATGAATCCCGTGTGGAACTGGAGCTGAGCCACCTTGACGCCGATGACCTTACCCATCATGCGGCGTGCATGGAACACATACACACACACGTCACCCACCAGGTGGATGTTCACCGGCAGGATGATCTGAAGGTGGAGTGGTCAGATGGATGAAATAATAATGAAAGGTAAAGAAAATGAGATTAAACATTTGAAACATTTTAAACATTTAATTGTAGCATACAGTTATACAATAATGATGAAATGAAATGATGAAAAGATGATAATGAAAGGTAAAGATAACAAAAATAGAAGCATATGTTCCTATTCTAAAACACTTCCACGACACATTGCCACTATTTAAAAAGGTTCTAGATGACGGTACACATATTTTCCTGTTTTTTAATGGTTGTAGTGACAAATTAATATGATTTTAGCATTATTAAAAGAAAATACATCCTTCCGAACCAGACCAGTCATAATGAGAGAGTAAAATGTTTCTGAATACAACCCTTAGCCCATATTTCCTCTACTACAACAGGATCAAGAGACAAGTTTTTTTTTACCTGCAGCATGTAGAGCCAGGTGGAGTAGTCAAATGGTGTCTTGATGAGAAAATGATAATGAAAGAAAGGGAATAATGGAAGCTTAACCCCTTCAATACAGTGACGCCTATGTAGGCGTCATGAAGCCCCAGTAGCATATACGGTGACGCCTACGTAGGCATCATATTTCTTTTCTGAGCTTTCTTCAGTTCAGTTGTCCCGTATAATGTGTTGGATACCAACTATACATGCCGTATGCTGTCCTTGAAATCCTAGTGCTCCTCCCACCATCCTTGTCTCCACCAATCACTAAAGATAAGCTACATGCGTCCCACCTTGTGTCTAAAATTCCCCAATGGCATAGACTGTTTCCATCTCTCTCTCTCTCTCTCTCTCTCTCTCTCTCTCTCTCTCTTCCATCCTCCCATCACCCTTTCCTCCCTCCCATCACCCTTTCCTCCTCCCCATCTCCTTCCCTCCTCCCCTCTCCTCTCAAAGATAAGTTACATCGTCCCGCCTTGTAACATTCGTGAAACACACACACACACACACACACACACACACAAATACAAAAACAACAAATTTTCTAATCTCTCTCTCTCTCTCTCTCCTCCCTTTGTTTCCCTCTCCCTTCCCTCCCTCCCCCTCTTCCTCTCAAAAGATAAGCTACATGCATCCCGCTTGTGTCTAAAATATTAGCAAATGTCACTCTCTCTCTCTCTCTCTTTTTCTCCGAAGAGAGAAGCGTACACTTTCCTCTTCGAAGATGATATAGTAACTAAAAAATAGCAGCATAATACACAAAGACGACAAGTATGACAAGCTTGCATGAGTTTCCCGTGCTCGGGCGCACTACCACCCGTATATCATACAGGCGGGCTTTTTTAACATCCGGCGCGAAGGGGTTAACCCAAATTTCCCCTACTACATTAAGATCAAGTGACACACACAAACCATGTTTTCCTGCGGCATATAGAGCCAGGTGGAGTGGTCAAGTGGTGATTAAAATTTCAACGAGGAATGGAGATGATAATGAAAGGTAAAGATAGGAAATAATGGAAGTTTAGCCCAAATTTCCCCTACTACAACAGGATCAAGAGACACACACACCTTGTTTTCCTGTGGGATGTAGAGCTGGGTGGAGTGATAAGGTGGTGACTTGACGAGGAATGGAGACAATAATGAAAGGTAAAGACAGGGAATAATGGAAGCTTATCCCAAATTTCCCCTACTACAATGGATCAAGAGACACACACACCTTGTTTTCCTGCGGCATGTACAGCCTCATGCGGTCATACTCTTGTTGGGTGGACAGCATCTTGTGATCCCCCTGCCACACCTCCACGTATGGCCGCACCCCATCCCTGCCGACAAGGACCAACATTCAGAGAGCCTGCTGCCACACTCAAAGGGATCACTGCCACTCTACAGTTCTTATCCTTAAACTCCTTGAGTACCTTGATGTGTTTCCATATTCAGTGTGGTTACTATTTGATGATTTTATACAGCTTCAGAAATTTATATGGGATTAAAATAGTGAAGACTGGCCATTAATCTTCTGATCTCCATAGACCCTTCCTAATGTCAATAAATTTATCTAATCGTACACAAATCTCAAGGTAAAAATGTGTCCCAGCATTGAAAGGGTGAAACTGCAGCTTCTCAGGACAGTTTTCAAAGGTAATACAGATGACAAGAGAACAACAAACAAGTTACATTCTACCACATCAGTTCATAATCTATCAATATATACCGCAGACATTCCTACAAAACGGAGGTACCCCAAAAAAACTTTTTAGCCTATAAATTCCTGTGAGAAGCCCATATTTTATAAAAAATAAATAAATAAATAAAAGCTGCAACCATGACAACCACCCAGCTGGTTGCAGGAGTGAGCTGACCTGCGCTGGGTGAAGAGAGGAATGGGTGTCACAATGATGGAGGTGAGTGTGACGGGCTTGAAGTGAGGCAGAATGGGTGGGGAGGAGGTCAGATCACGCATGTACTCCAGGTATCTGTAAAGGAGTAAGTCACATTAAGCAAACCTTTATCTTTCCTCATACAAAGAATAATCACTGCCTACTCTAAGGGAAAAAGGATTAAGTTGGATGACCTAGGATACAGGATAGACATAAATACATACATACATACATTCACCAAGGCTATCTTCCTACAAGGCACAAAACTCTCATATTCTGATCATCTATATTCTTATATTTATGTATCATTACATTTCTACTCAATAAACCTTTAATAATGATAAATTCTGGTCATCTCGTTTTCCTCACCTGAACTGTGATGGCTGGAGGTCTGGTGGGCTGCGCTTGATGGCAAACATGTTGAGGGCTTGTTCTGGCTGCTTGAAGGCATGGCACAACAACAGGAAGGAACACATCAGCATGGAAGTGGACGCCTTGCCATCCTGTGACACAACAACACAAGTAACACTCACAATACACACAATGGTCCATATCCTGAAATGGTTTGCTCTCTCACCATCACTGCTTTCCATAGGCTCCAGTTGAAGATATTCATGCTTTTACAAGTGTTCTTATGGCTCTAATGATAGATTAGCAAGATTTCTAGTTTATCATAAGGAGGAACCATCTTGAAAACCCACCTAGTTGTCTCTGTGGCCTTGGAAAATTGTCATAGTGAAAGAGGAAGGCATTTTTTAATATGGGTAAATAAGCTACATTATGCATAGTCAAGATAAATGCTGCATGTCATGAAATTGATACTAAATATAAACAAAACATGACAAAACCAATGAATCTTTTTACTTTCTTGTTATTATTACTATCATTACTATAAGACAAGACATTTATCCCTTTTCAAGACATCTATCCCATTTTTTTTTTGGTTAATTCCCTCAGGCTTGCAAGGGAACTGCCAACTTGGTAGGCCTTTTTTCTTTGCTCAATGTCGCCCTTTGCCAGCTTCCTCCCTCTTACATAAAAAAGACAGGACAAGACAGGACAAGCCAAGACAAGACAAGATAACGAATCTTATTTTATGTCTTGTTACTATTACTACCATTACTATAAGACAAGATATGACAGGACAGGACAAGACAGGACAGGCCAACACAAGCCATCAGACTCACAATGCAGTGGACTACGACAACATTCCTGGTGTCCTTAGCCAGGTAGTCGTAGATGCTGCAGGCCAGGTTGTACAGGGCACCCAGGGTCGGCGCCTTCTTGCTGGACCAGTTCCCTTCCACTACACGAGCGTTGAACTTGGTGGCCATGTACTGCCGGCCAGACACGTTGTAGATGATGTAGTGGCCCGGGTACCTGCCCTCCAATACAGCTGTGAGGAGAGGATGAGGGCCATTGAATTAACTGATTGATGGGTGTTAGGCCTGTATTCTGAAATGCTTTGCTCTCTCACCGTCACTACTTTCCAAAGGCTGCAGTTGAAGAAAGTCATGTTTTTAAGAGTATTTCTATGGTTCTGGTGATATATTAGCAAGATTTCTATTTTATTAAAAGGAGAAACTGTCTTGAAAACTCGGCTTGTTGTCTCTGTGGCCTTGGAAAATTGTCGTAGTGAGAGGGGAAGGCATTTCTCAATATGGTACTTAAGGTGTTACAGTAAGGTGATCATAAAGCACCATGATAAATTAAAAAATAAATAAATAAAGGAAGACGAGTTAGATTTACGACTACTGAACACTAACTGATTGATGGATAAGGTGTCACAACAATGGAGTCATAATGCTCCACAACAAATGACACCATAACTGCACAAAAAAAGAAAAACAAAGGAAAACAAAGAATAACATAAGTGAAGCTTACAATTAATGAACACTGATTGACCAATGATAAATACAGAGGAATAAGCAAATGAACAATACCAACAATAACAATAACAAACCCCATGATGATACCACATATAGGAAACAAAAAGAAAGACACAACAGAACAAGTACCGACTTTAAGATAACAATGTCCATCATCACCTTTAACATCCTCCACGTGGTTCCTGTAGGCCGACTCAAGGCCCTCCGCTGGGTAGGACATGGCCACTAGTCGGGAGGTGATGTGGGACAGGTCCAGGTCAGTACGAGTGATAGACCTGCAGGGGATGGGACAAGATATGAGAGAGAGAGAGAGAGAGAGAGAGAGAGAGAGAGAGAGAGAGAGAGAGAGAGAGAGAGAGAGAGAGAGAGAGAGAGAGAGAGAGAGAGAGAGAGAGAGAGAGAGAGAGAGAGAGAGAGAGAGAGAGAGAGAGAGAGAGAGAGAGAGAGAGAGAGAGAGAGAGAGAGAGAGAGAGAGAGAGAGAGAGAGAGAGAGAGAGAGAGAGAGAGAGAGAGAGAGAGAGAGAGAGAGAGAGAGAGAGAGAGAGAGAGAGAGAGAGAGAGAGAGAGAGAGGAGAGAGAGAGAGAGAGAGAGAGAGAGAGAGAGAGAGAGAGAGAGAGAGAGAGAGAGAGAGAGAGAGAGAGAGAGAGAGAGAGAGAGAGAGAGCCTGCGCCGTGGCACTGGCGTAGGAAACAAAACTTGGTGGTCCTTGTTAAGGACAAACAGGAACTGGCCACCAAGAATCCATCCCTCCCTCAGCAAGCAGGACGGTACTGTCGCCACCAGCAGTAAGGAGAGGGCACAGTTGCTGGCTTCCTTGTTTGCTGGAAAAATGAAGGTGGGGAATCCACAGCAGCCACCGCCTCAGCTGGTCCAGCAATGTGAGAAGACTGTCACCATGGTGGAGGTGACGCATCAGCAGGTGAAGCGATTATTGCGGGGCTGGACACACAGAAAGCTACCGGCCCTGATGACATCAGCCCGCACCTGCTGAAGCGATGCTCCCAGGAACTGGCTGCCCCTCTCACCCAAGTCTTCACAACTTGTGTACGGGAAAACGTCTGGCCTTCAGTGTGGAAGGAGGCTCGAGTAGTTCCTGTACACAAAAAGCTCCAGGACGGACCCAAAAAACTACAGACCCATATCCCTGTTGTCAGTGGTGGGTAAAGTGTTTGAGAGGGTCGTGGCAGAGGTGGTGTGTAGCCATCTCAAGGACAATGCCCTCCTCTCAGACCAACAGTTTGGGTTCAGACCTGGAAGGTCAACCTCCGACCTAATGATGCTTCTCACCAGGCAGTGGCAGGACGCCCTCGACGACGGCAAGGACACTATAGTGGTTGCTTTGGACATAGCTGGAGCTTTTGATAAAGTATGGCACAACGGATTACTGGAAAAGCTTCGTGCTAAAGGCATCCAGGGTGGCTTGCTACGACTCCTGGGAAATTACCTGCAGGACAGAAGCCTCAAGGTGGTTGTCAACGGGCAAACATCTGAGTCCCTGCCTGTGGAGGCATCAGTGCCACAGGGTTCAATTCTTGGCCCACTCCTGTGGAATATCTACGTGGATGATCTTCTCCAGCTACTGCCAGGAGTCAAGGCCTATGCTGATGACTGCACCCTCTCCTATACCTATCCACGCCAGGACAGTGGGCGGGCTGCTGAGGCCATCAATCAGCAGCTACGAGTGATAGAGGAGTGGGGTGCTCGCTGGCAAGTGACATTCGCGCCGGAGAAGACACAGGCAATGGTTGTCTCTCGGTCCCCAGCCGCCATGGCAGCAATGGCAGGAAAGTTGTCTTTTGGCGCTGCTGCTCTCCCACTCCAAGATGACGTCAAGATACTTGGAGTGGAGGTGGATCGAGGGCTGAGGTTTGACAGCCATGTCAAATCCATTGCCAAGAAAGCCTCTCACAGGATCTCCGCTCTCAGAAGGATCGCCAGTTTCCTCGACAGGAAGGGAGACTGCTGCTGTACAAGGCACAGGTGCGGCCCCACCTTGAGTACGCAGCTCTCTCCTGGATGTCCTGTGCCGCCACACACAGAAGGAGACTGGACAGCATCCAACGCCGCGCCATACGGCTAGTAGATGCTGCAATACCACCTCACCCAGAGCCTGAGCGTCCCTTGATTCACTGGAACACCGCAGAGATGTGGCGGCGATCGTAGTGTTCCATAAGGCACAGGTGCAAAGAGTGCCACATCTGGCAGGGCTGCGTCATCCTCTGAGAGTCACCGCACGGAGCACGAGAACGGTGCTCAATGGTGGTGACGCCGTAGAGGTGCCGCGATCCCACGGGTGTCAGCATCAACGCACCTTCGCAGGACGCGTCTCCAGGATGTGGAACTTGTTCACGGCCGCGGTGCCTCACGTCCAGGAGATGAACACACACAGTGTCAAACTGATGGCACATAAGTGGAGACAGACACTGCCAACTCCTCTGACACTCTTTGTGACGTGACACTCAGTGTAGTGCAGTGCGTGAATAGTGCTAGTGAAGTGAAAAGAACAGTGCTCCATTTACATGCTGACCATCTTGTATATTTTCTATTTTTAAGTCTTGTAAATATTGTAGAGAAATAGATTGTAGTACCCTTAGAATAGGTAGCACACGACAGTGCGCCTTTGGGTACATGTTCTTCTGTATAAATTATGTTTAAATAAAAAAAAAAAAAAAAAAGAGAGAGAGAGAGAGAGAGAGAGAGAGAGAGAGAGAGAGAGAGAGAGAGAGAGAGAGAGAGAGATAGAGCTGCAGAATAAGTGAAGTGATGAGGCAAACCAGAGTATATAGAGATGGAAATAAAGTGAAGCATTGGTGGTACCTTGCCATTCCACAAAGACAAGATTCTCAGTCATGTCAGAGTAAAGAGAGAGTGATGGAAATCCAGATGAAGGAAGAACCTCATAAAAATATAATTACATATGGGAAAGTGAGTGACAGAACAGTAGATGAAGGAGGAAGATCAGAAAAAATTACTATACATGAGAGAAAGAGTGCTAAAACTGCATCTGAGACACTGGAACTCCCTACCTACTCTATATTTGCAACTTACTATGACTTGACTTCATTTAACAGGAAGGTTTCAGGACATTTATCCCTTTATTTTGGCTAACTCTTGAACCTGCAAGGGGACTGGCAACTGAGTGAGCCTTATTTTTTGTTTTATGTTGCTCTAGGCCAGCTTTCCCCTCTTACATAAAAAAAAAAAAAAAAAAAAACTGAAAGAGGCAGACCAACACCAACACACACACTTACTGGCTGACTGTCTGCATTACTTTACTCGATGTGTCCTTGATATTCTTGAAGATGCTTCCTGAGTAACCCTTGAGTGACGAGAAAAGACCACCACCACCACTACCCCCGCCTCCTCCCCCACCCACGCTGGCTGCTGGGTGGGATGGGGGTGGGGGATGTCCTGGCCCACCCACACCTGAGGAAATAAGATAGACCATTATAATTATGTCCAGGTGTGTGGGTGATAGGTGTGAAGTAACGCAGGTGTACTTTGAGTGGATGAGTGGTGTGTGTGTGTGTGTGTGTGTGTGTGTGTGTGTGTGTGTGTGTGTGTGTGTGTGTGTGTGTGTGTGTGTGTGTGTTGGTGTATGTTGCAACTATCCTCTTCTCTCTCTTTACTAGTGTAATGTATTTTCTCTTGCTGACTGGGATAAGTGTGTGTGTGTGTGTGTGTGTGTGTGTGTGTGTGTGTGTGTGTGTGTGTGTGTGTGTGTGTGTGTGTGTGTGTGTGTGTGTGTGTGTGTGTGTGTGTGTGTGTGTTGCTGGCTGAGGGTGACATATTTAAGTTGTCCTTTTCTTTGCTCTCTCTTTTCACTGTGGCAAAACATACATACAAAATACCTGAATACTCGGTTACTCGCATTATTTACCTTGCTGTGGGTGGGAGGCAGGCCGTGGTGGGCGGGAGGGTACAGGGGAGCGAGGAGCAGGGGGCCGAGTGGGTGGGGAGGCACGCTTCTGTTCACCAGCACGCCCATTCACCTCAGGCTGGAAAACTGTGACGACGGAAGGACAAACATGTACAAAGGAGACTCATAGCACCTCATTGTCACATACACACATGCACACACATCCACCAAGTCTCAATTTAATCTTCCTTTGTTATCATTACTCTGTTTTTACCTATTTTTTTTTCTCTCTCTCTCTCTCTCCCTTTGTAATCACTGTTCTCTCTCCACATCTCATGATCAGAACCCTCCCTACTTTCTCCCTTTGTCACTGCTACTCTCTCTCTCTCTCTCTACCCTCTATATTTTTCTCTCCCTTTGTAATCACTGCTCTCTCTCCACACCTCATGATCAGAACCCTTCCTACTTTCTCCCTTTGTCACTGCTTCTCTCTCTCTCTCTCTTACTTACTGGGAGTGTTAAGGTCGATCTTCTTGAGGGGCAGGTTGATGGGTCCCTTCATGTCAAAGCCCTTGGTCTCCGCCACAGCTGCTACTCGTTCCAGCACCTCGGACACCCTGAACCGCTGGTTGGGGTCCACACGCAGCATGCCGCGGATCAGCTCGTGAAAACAGTCGTACTTCCCATCATTAGCAGGGATCACAAAGTTGCCATTCACAATTCTAGGGTGAAGGGTGAAATGAAGGTGACATGGTGAGGGTGTTGCAAAATTACCTTTCATTATTCTGAGAGTGAAGGACAAAGTGTAAGCATGTATTAAGTAAAAAGGACAAAAGTAAGCATGTATTAAGTAAAAGTTTCTTAATTACAATTAGTACTGAGGTGAGATTGTAAGGGTGGTACAAAATTCACTATTCTGAGGGTGAAGGACCCAAAATAACCATATGCATGTACTCGTATAAAGGAAAAAGGATAAAAAATAACCATATATTAAGCAAAAGCCCTTCTTATTCACAATTACTACTGAGGTAAGATGGTATTCTGAGAGAGAAGGGCAAAAAAGTAACCATATATAAAGAAAAACACATTAACCACAACCATTACTGTCACTATAACAAGTCTGAGTGTCTTCTCAGCAGCAGGAGCTCACCTCAGCTGTACAAATTTACCTCTCACTATTCGAAGGGTGAAGGACATAAAAGTAAAAATACAGGGGTCCTCCCTTAATGCGCATATATCGAAAACACACTAACTGAATAACAGAACCCTATGTTCTAAATAAGATTGGGACCAGGATCCACCACGACTGACCCCTGAGACCCTACCATAAGGGCTCCCTGCACTGCGTTCTTTATGGCATCTTCACATTTCATAATGTTGCATACTGTGGACTCATTAATAGAGTAAAATCTGCCTACTTTACAGAGCTTCTCACTTGCCTCAACCTTGGCTATGATGTCTAGTTTCTCTTGAAGCGAAAATATTTTACGTTTCTTGATAAGCCATAACTGTAACACCTTTCTCTTTGGAAGGAGTCATATTCACAAACCTAGAAAGATCACAAATATAACGTACTACCAACCGACAGAGGTAAAAAATATTATAATGTTTAGGAAATGTGAAACATGAAACTGTAACACAGGAAAGATGGAAATGGAACCAAAACATAAACACAGCGTCGAACTGTCTTGTTAGTTCTATGTTATGTAATGTTTAATTTATATATTTTGACATTAAATGATCATTTCTCGTTAAAATATCATTTTCAAATTTATCTTATTTTATTGGTTTTTGGTTGAAAAAATTATTTTATAGCAAATATATTTTGTTCTCAAATGAAAATTTCTTTCGCCAAGTGGGCGTAAAGTCAGAAATTTTACATATTGTGCGAGTGATGGAAACACATAAAGCCGGAAACGCATTAACTGAGGTGCGCAGTATACGTATATAAAAAGCAAAACTCCTTAACCACAACCATCACTATAAGTCTCCTTGTCTTCCCTCAGCTCACCTCAGCTTGGCAGAATCCTCGAAGGGATGCTTGAGGTAGCAGAGGTAGTAGAGGATGCAGCCGAGCGCCCACACATCAGCCTGACAGTTGATAGGGTAGTTGTTCCACGTGTCCAGCATCTCAGGGGCGCGATACATTGGGGTGGTGTGCTGTGCCATCTGAGAATGTGCCAGTGCAGTGATGGGTGAATGTAATGGGAGATGTTCTTATAGACACACTCACACACAGTTTTCCTTGATACATTTAATTCTAGTTTAGTTTGTCAGAGGTGGAAATATATAAGAATCTGTTCACTCATGCAGATAACCATACAGTCTTTCCAATTCAAGCCTGTGATAGATGGGAAATAAAATATACACACGGTCATATGAAGAAAGGCTATGAATATTAGGTCTTACAACTTTAGAACAGAGAAGGGAAAGAGAAGATCTAATAGCAGTGTACAGAGCATTGAATGGACTGGAAAAATTAGATAGAGAAAACTTACTAATTTGGGACACCAGTGACACAAGAAGACATGGAAAAAAATTAAGAAAGGACAACTGCAGCAGAGATATCAAGAAGTTCAGCTTTCTACAAAGATGTGTAGTGTGGAATGGTTTAGATAAGAGATTCATTGAAGCAAGAACAATCAATAAGTTCAAAGAAATGTTGGATTTGCATAGATATGGAGACGGGACACCACCAGCATAGCATTTTTCCTGTATATTACAACTAGGTAAGTACAACTAGATAAACACACACACACACACACACACACACACACACACACACACACAGTCTTTCCATATATAATTCAAGTTTGTCAAAGTTGAAAGATCTCATATACATTGACTGGAATAAATGGAACAGGTGAAAATCATTGAGTAAACATAAATTGAGAAAAAAACTAGATATAGATACAGAGAAGAGTAAATACACACACAGGTGTTAAAAAAAATAACTCATACATGCTGGAAGAAATAGCAGTGGAAAAAAGAGAGAAAAAAAAAAAAAGAAAGAAAAAAAAAAAAAGACAAATAAAAACAGAGACAACCACAAAAGTACAGTACAGATTCAATGTCATTCAACCAATTAATACGTGCCACTCTCCCCCCCCACACACCTCATCCTCCAACATCGCCCTCTGGTGAGCACTCCAGCCCACATCGATCTCGTAAGTCTTCTTCATCGCTGAGCCAAAGTCACACAGTTTGATGTGACCCGTTTCACTGATGAGCAGGTTCTCCACCTTCAGGTCGCGGTGGGTGATGGGCGGACTCTGGCTCTGCATGATATTATGAGAACCAACATTAGAGATTTCAAGACATTTATCCATTTTTTTATTCATTCATTTATTTACTTTTATTTATTTATTTTTTTGCTAACTTTCAGACTTGCAAGGGACTGGCAACTAAGTAGGCCATTTATTTTGTTTGTTTTATGTAGCCCTTTTACATAAAAAAAAAAAAAAGATTCAGTCACTAATAAAACCTACAAATAACAAGTGAAAAAAAAAAAAAAAAAAAAAAAACACACACACACACACACATCAATACCTGCATGTGTTGTACAGCCTTAGTGGTCTGGTACAGAATGGATGCCACCTGCTGTACCTTCAGAGTGTTGCCGTCAAGGAGCCGCAGCGCATCCACCAGCGACCCACCTGACCAATGAGACACGGGAGGTCAGAGGTCAGAGGTTGGCTGTGTTATACTTTGCTAAGTCAGGTTGTCATCTTGTTTAATTCAGTTTTAATCTCTTCCCTCGAGACAATTTATACTTGTATTCAGAAACGCCTTCCTCTCTCGCTACAACAGTGTTCCAAGCCACAGAGACAACTAGCCGGGTTTTCAAGAGTTTTTCCTTTTTAATAAACAAGAAATCTTGCCAGTCTATCACCAAAACCATAAAAATACTCTCAAAAACATGATTATCTTCAACTGGAGTCTTTTGGAAAGCAGTGATGGTGAGAGAGCAAAGCATTCAGAAAATGGGCCTTAGTGCGTACTTATCCCAAGGTTGCAGATACCCACCTGTGCACAGTTCAGAGAGGAGGAGGAACTCATTGCGGTTCTCCTTGCTCTGTGCCTTGCTGATGGCAGCGGCGGCGATGAACTCCACGATGTGAGGGTGGCCTGAGAGCTGCTTGGACACTGCAATTTCCTGCTTGATGGCGTCACAGGCCACAGCGTCTGCCCCAAGCAGCCGCTGGTGACAGAGGGACAGAATAAGCACAGGCTCTTGCTCACACCCACACACACACACGCACACACACACACACATACACACAGATAGATAGATAGACAGACTACTACTTTATATTCTGAATTTATTTATGACTCCTGTATTTCTGAGGTAAAGAATAAGCACAGGCTCTCTCACTCTCACACACACACACACACACACACACACACACACACACACAGAGATAGATATATAAATAGACTGCTACTCTTATATTCTGAATTTGTTAATGCCTTTTGTCTGTCTGTTTAACTTGCTGGCTTGGTATACAAATAGATGGATAGATAGATTGCTATTAGTACATTCTGATTTCTTAATGGCTTTTGTCTGTGTGTTTGTCTATTTTGTGTCCTTATTGATAGTTATGAGTGAAGTGTGTACCTTGAGAGCATAAGTCTTCCCTGTGGAGACATCTTGAGCCACGAACACAAAGGCAAAACCACCTGCAAGTAAAGAATGTGTTAGGATTGGAACTGCAGAGGAAAAGTCATTATTATCCATACACATTATCCATACACCAAAGTTACCATCACTAGTCTGAATCATCTCCCAATCTTCTCAATTCTTTATTCATCTTTCTCACTATGATTATCATTATCCATCATCTCTCAGACTCATCATCTCAACACCACTTTTCATCTCATTTTTAATTTCACCATAATCATTACTAGTCTAAGCTATATCATCTCTCAATCTTCTCTATTTATTTCTCACTATAACTATTACTATTGATCATCTCTCAGTCTCCTCATCTCTTGCTTTATATTCCTAGGCATATCAGCATCACTTTTCATCTCACCATAAGCATCACTAGTCTGTATCATCTCTTAATCTTCTCTATTCATCTTTCTCACTATAACTACTACTTCTCATCCCTTGTTTTCTATTCCCAGTCATCTCAGCATTACTTTTCATCTCACCATAAGCATTACTAGTCTGTATCATCTCACAATCTTCTCTGATCATCTCTCTCCCTATAACTGTTATCTATCATCTCTAAGTTTTTGCATCCCTCTATCTGACTATTCCCAGCCATATCAGCATTAATTTTCATCTCACTATAAGCATCATTAGTCTATATCATCTCCCAATCTTCTCTTTTCATCTTTCCCACTATAACACTCTGTCTCCTCATCTCTTGTTTTCTATTCCAATCCATCTCAACATCACTTCTCTTCTCACCATAAACATCACTAGTCTGTATCATCTCACAATCTTCTCTATTCATTTTTCTCACTATAACTAATACTATCACTCTGTCTCCTCATCTCTTGTTTTCTGTTCCCAGTGATCTCAGTCAGCATCACTTCTCATCTCACAATACAGCTCCTCATCTCTGCTCATATTATCACCTATATTCTGTCTTCCATACATTCTCATAGCTCACCTCATCTCTTACAAGGACTCTAACCTCACTGCCTTCCTCTACCACCTTGTATATGGAGATTAAAAAAATATACATCAACAAACAGGATTAACATCAGTATTCCTTATATAATGTGTATGGTAATGCCTCACCTAGTTGACCCCTTTCTTAATTACCTGTCCTGAATGCCTAAGCAGTATAAACAATCTAAAATATACATCAACTCCATTCTGTAACCTAAACAAACCAACAATCAGGATTAACAATAATATTCCTTATATAATGTGCATGGTAATGCCTCATATGGTTAACCTTTTTTCTTAATCACCTGTCTTGAATAACTAGGTAGTCTGTGGTACCTATTCTGTGACCTTGACAAATAACCTTGGGAATATTTAATCAGTATGGGTAAAAGTTTCAGGTTTCTTTGTCATACAATAGGGTTTCTTTGTGTTTTAGTCTCATCTGTGTTATTTTGAAGGTGTGGAATATGGTAGGGTGAGTGTGATTGAGAAGAGCAAATATAGTCCCAATATACAAAGAATGAAAAAAAAAAAAAAAAAAGAGCAAATATAGTCCCAATATACAAAGGATGAAAAAAAAAACAGAGCAAATATAGTCCCAATATACAAAGGGAAAAAAAAACAGTCTCTAAATTATTGATTAGTGTCACTGACTAGTGTTGTGGGAAAGATCACTGAAAATGTAATCAAAGAAAATGGTTAGAATATCTGGAGGAAAATGAAATAATAAATAACTTCCAATTTGGCTTTAGAAAATGAAGATCATGCATAACAAATTTATTAAACTTTTATACAAGAGTAATAGATCAAGTATAAGGGAGAGATGGATGGGTTGCCACGATGTATTTAGATATTAAAAAGGCTTTTGACAGAGTACCACATAGAAGACTCCTATGGAAAATAGAACACAATGGAGGAATACAGGGAAATATCTTAAACTGGATGACAGACTACTTAATAGATAGGGAAATGAGGACAATGATAAGAGATACCTCATCAAGTTGGAGCACAGTTACTAGCGGCGCACCCCAGGGTTCGGTGCTGGCACCAATTATGTTCCAAGTATATATTAACAATATAAAAGAGGATTTGAGTAGCTAAACAAATTTGTCTGCAGACGATGTAAAACTTTTGAGAGTAATAAGAAACATTGGGGACTGTATGGAATTGCAGAAAGATATTTATAAGATCTAGGAATGCAGCCAAAAGTGGAAATTAAACTTTAATACCTGGAAATGCCATGTAATGGAAGTGGGTAAAAGTAATAGAAGACCTGCCGGTATGTGGAAATACAAAATGGGAGAAGAGATTATAATAAAAAGGAGTGAAGAGAAAGACCTGAGAGTGATACAGGACACCCTGACTCCAGAAAGACACATATTTAAGGCTGCCGTGGTACAGTGGAACCATGCGTGCTTTGGGATCCAAGGGGTCTCCAAGCGCACGGGTTCGAATCCTGTCCATGGTCTGAGTGCAGGTTGGGCTTCCTCACTCAGGGCAACGGTTTCCTAGCGGGTGGGCTTTGAGATAGGAGGTACCCTAAAAAGTATCCCCTTTAGCCCATAAATTCCCGTGAAAAGCCCACATGGTATAAAAAAAAAAAAAAAAAAAAAAGGCTATTGCTTCAACATACAAGATACTAACATATATCAGGGTGGCATTCAATTACATGGATAAGAGTCTAATGAAAAGATCATAACCACTATGATAAGACCTGGACTAGAATATACAACAGTGGTGTGATCAGCAGTCACCAAACAGGCAGAAGGACATCAGGAAACCAGAAAGTATTCAAAGGATAACTACAAAGATGGTGCCAGAAATAAAGGATCTTCCCTATGAAGAAAGGGTGAAGGAAATGGAACTACCAACTTTGAAGGATAGATGGGAAAGAGATCTAATAAAAATGTGAAAGTTTGTAAGCCATATGAAAAATGTATATAGACAAGACCTGGTACCACTGACAGAGGATCGAGATAGACAAACAAGAGGACACTCCAAGAAGATCATGAAAGGTCAGTGTTTTAAGAACATTAAAAAGTTTAGTTTTCCACATAAGACGGTTGACATCTGGAACAGATTGAATGAAGAGATTGTAGCAGCAAAAAGTGTGCACAAATTTAAGGAAAAGTTGGAGACAGGTCACTATGAGCCCTGCTCGAACCCTGTATTATACAACTAGGTAAATAAATATATACACACACACACACACAAACGTACCCGTATGGAATTTCACGCTTTTTTTTTCAATTTTACTCTAACTTTCACACACGAATGAGATAAAAGACACACACAGATGCACACAAACAAGCATCCGATACCCAACCCACGACACTTCCTCGCGAAACACACAAAATGACACAGAGACTCATACATAAATAAATAAAAACATGAATAAGCTAAAAAAACATCAATTTCTCCGCTAGCTTTCATTTACCTCCCTCATGAAGAGACGAAGGAAACTCACCAGGAAGACAAACTCACTCAGGTCCATCACTTCCTCAACACACTCACAAAAAAGGACAAAAACAACCTTCTACACCGAGGCCAGAGCTTACCTTCCGCGATAAGTTTCTTGATTCTAAGCTTAATTCCGTTTATCTCCACTTCTTGGCCCACGAAGTCGCTGTCAGAGGCGGCCCCGTTGGCTCCTAGATACCCAAACGCACTTTTGAACAACTCCGCCATGCCGTAATTGTAGTAGAGGGAATAATGTCAAGGTATTGCTAGTCCATGACACCCGAGACTCCCCAGCTGGCGGCGGAATAAGATAGACAACCCGTCCGCCCTTCACACTAAGAGAGGATCTAAAACCACAATAATAAA
This sequence comes from Portunus trituberculatus, assembly GCF_017591435.1. Classification (NCBI taxonomy): domain Eukaryota; kingdom Metazoa; phylum Arthropoda; class Malacostraca; order Decapoda; family Portunidae; genus Portunus; species Portunus trituberculatus. The sequence continues at coordinate 7,263,555 of NC_059267.1, forward strand.
GATCAAATTCTTTATTTTCTTGATCTGATTCTATTATAAGGTATGATTTTAAAGGATTCAATTCAATGGTATGCTCTGGTTTTTGTTACTTATTTCTTAACTATTGACAGGTTGTTGTGGGACAGACTCACGTGGGAATTATCATCCTGTGTCATTCTTCTGCGTGAAATATGACAATTAATGAGGGGGACTTATTCGACAGACAAGAATTAATGAAGATTGTGATCTTAATGAGACTTTGATCCTGTTCATGTATGAGGGGTGTCTCACTTTTACAAGAGCCTTTTGAGGGCAGAGATCTTGTTAATCTGCCACTAAAACCCTGAAAACATCGTTAAAAACCTGTGTGATAGGCTCTTCTGAAAGTAGAAATGGCGTTAATATGTCACTAAAACTGTGAAAACACCCTTAAAACCCCTTGTCGCTTGAATGAGGCCTTTGGAAACAAATCTTGTTAATATTGTTAATCTCTCTCTCTCTCTCTTCAACTAGTAATTTTCTATTCTCAGTATGAAGAAGTAGGAAGCAAAAGAGAGAGAGAGAGAGAGAGAGAGAGAGAGAGAGAGAGAGAGAGAGAGAGAGGAAACGGATGGGACTCGGGAGAGAAATGAGAGGAAGAAGCGAGGAAGAAAAAAGGTAAATGAAAGTACACACACACACACTTTCATATTATGTGGAAGGTCTTACACTAGGTAAAGGTTCTCTCATCTTTTAGTTAATTACCTCATATCAGTATAATCTCACCACTTATAAGGTAATTCCACTTTTTTAAAACATGATATTGAAACGGTATAATTACGGAATCTGCTATTGGTGTTTGCTGTTACATTATTCATCTGATCATCACATTTTTTTTTCTTTTTTCGTACTGTGCAATTGTATAAAAAATATATATCATCATCATCATCATTTCCCTTAATTAACGTCCCCATTAAGGCTGGGGTTAGAACAATGGTTTTTAACCTTTTTCGGTGTCCGTACCCCTTGATATCTCAGAAAAAAAATTTCGTACCCCCTCCAATATAAATACTATACAAACATATGAAAAGGCTTAGTGATAGTGTTTACAGCACTAACTTAAAAAATTGAGACAATTATAGTAAGAGAAAAATTAGGAAAATATATGTTCTGCTTTCTCATGGTAAATATACGGTACCATTGCACTGGCTACCATGTCTCGTACTCCTAGGTTTAAGGTTTCGTACCCCTTGGGGATGCAGGTACCCCAGGTTATAAGAACCACTGGGTTAGACGGACGATGACTGCTTTCCACAACTAGCGATCTCGTGCCATATGTTCTTATATTCCAACAAATTCATATCCTCCGGCACACTCCTTCCACCTTTTCTTTGGCTTTCCTACCGGCCGTCGGCCTCCAATCTTCACCTCTTCCATTTCCGGTCACCATTAGTTTTTGTCTTCTCCATATTTATTTTCAGTCCACTCTGCTCCACCGCCCTCCTTCTATCTATTAACCCTGTCAGTCACGACTCACTTCCTTGCTTCTGCTGTCAATACCAAATCATCGACATAAAGTTGCTCCTCTTCCCGGTTTAATAGCCTCCTCCATTACTGTGATAAAGGGTAGTGGACTAAGAGCAGGTGTATTCCCACTCTTAAATAAGTCCCTCGATGCTCCTGCCATTTTTTCACCCTTAATCTTCATTCCATATACAGAGACATTACTGCAGTCATGAACCACTTCTTGTCTCCTTACTAGGGTCTATACAATACTTTCCCAGCCATCCAAAGTCCTCCTCGTTCATGCAGTGCGCACATAACCTACACATCTACGTAGTACGCCCACGCCTGCTGGTTGCTGCTACAGTGTTGGTCTGCAAGAGCGGTGGTATTTCAATACGTGAAATTATATATATATATATATATATATATATATATATATATATATATATATATATATATATATATATATATATATATATATATATATATACAGTATATTGCTGGGGGAGGATGGGATGAAATACATGAAGAAAAACAAATGGATAATGAATAAAACAATAATCATTCTATCTATACTGAAAAAAAGCGATAAATGGATACACTAACAAAATAATTGAAAGCAAACTAATAAAACAAGGAAATATATACGTTGATAAAATAACAATATTTAATAATAATAATAATAATAATAATAACAATAACAATAATAATAATCAGCACCATCTTTGCCTGTTTATTCATATTGATATGAGGAGAAAATATCACAATATATAGTCTAGATAGAATTTATTTGACTGATCTTAATGATAATAATAATCATTATTATTATTAATTGTAATTATCATAATAAAAAATACTAATAATAATTACCTTCCTTTCTTGAACTTTTCTACAATTACTGCTATTATAATTTCTCCTCTTTTCTTTATTCCTCTTCCTCTTCACAGATATCTTCTCTCTTCTCCTCCTCACTTCTTCCACCCATTTCATGCACAAGGCATGTACAAATATAAACGATTTTTTTTTTTTTTTTTTTTTAGTGCTTTCATATACATTAGTGTGTGTGAAAGCATAAGGGAGCAGAATGAGGAGTTTTTTTGTGGTTTGAACAGGATTTTTTTTGTGTGTGTGCATGTGTGTGGGCAAATATGTTTTTAACAATTGCCAAGCCAAATTTTCTTTACTAACATTCAAAAGTAACAAGAAAATAGTATTAAAACTCTTTCCCTAATAAAAGTTTGTAGTTGTAATAAAATTTGCAAACTTATCTTTTTTTATTATAATTAACTAATGAAGATTTCTTACCATGTTGGAGAGAGAGTGAGGGTCTACCACCACTGTTACTCTTACCATGATTATTTCTACACTATTATCACTGTTTCTTTCTCTTGCCTTTGGTATCAAGGGCAGTATTCTCAAAACTCAGGATCAGGTAACTTCCAACAATGAAAAGCATGTAAGAGAATTTCAAATTTTTATATATTTATTTTCCTTTCATATAAGGTGGAAAAAAAAAAAAAGACTGATTTTCTTCCTTACATTTACACTCCTCCTTTTTCTCCAGTGAAGGAGAAGAGGCTTCAGTCTTGACACAGTGACTGATACTCCTGACAACTATCTGCCAGTCCAAATCACTATTGTTGACACTTGCTTAGACTCGACCAGGAAACAGATGAAAATTTTTTTTCTCACAACCTGATGAACACAAATACAGTGGCACTGCACACACCAACTAATTATACCACTGTCAAAAACAAACAAACAAAAAAAAAAAGTACCTGAGTTCATCAGTTACAAGACATGTCTCATTTGTGGACCTTTTCATTTTTGTGTGCCCATCATTCAATCTCTCCCAGAAAGATCTGCTTGTCATTGGAGACAGACATAACTGAAAAGAGAGAAATAATGTTAACCAAAATAACAGCATCTTTTAAGTTCAACTTCATTACAGCAGCCTCTACAACACTAACAAAGTCACTTTCCAAAGAAGTTCCCACAAAAGCAATCTTAGAGGGAACTGCCAGTCACATAACACCGAGCCCTTTGTTTGTTTTACTACACCTACATTATTAAATGCTTCAAAAATAATAATAGTGAACAAATACTTTGCAAGTCTTTAACACTTTAAATGCCAGAATTACGATACTATGGCTAACATTACGAGAGCAGAAGTTAATTCTGAATGATGCTATTCATAAAAGATTAAAACAAGGGTCCACAGTATGTAGTGGTAATAGAATATTCTAGTCTTACCAATTGGTTCCTTAGGATGGAATTCCACAGCATTCACAGATCCATTATGTCCTGGCAGCTTATACAAGATGTGTCTTGAGGTGGTGTCCCAAATGTAAGCATGTCTATCAGACGATCCAGCAGCCACTCGCCGCCCATCCGGAGACCAGGAGCATCTCAGTAAGATCTGCCAGCATGTATGCATCACAGGTCAGACTATACAATACATTGTCACTAGCAACAATGTATAACATCAGTTATAAATCAAACAAAAATCAATTATCATATACAACCATGTTTTATATCAAGATAAATCCTTTTCAAAAATGGTCTTTTCTAACATCAGGACATGTACTTTGTGATATGCCATTTCACAAAGCATAAAATGCAATGCACATACAGGAAAATAAATTACACTTATACACCAGGTATTTGGTGAACAAATTCAAAATACTCAAATTTGCTCATATGCAACTAATGTAAAATGTGCCAATTTTTTTTTTTTTTTTTTTTTTTGAGAAAAAAATGCTATTACAGGAGTGGAGGTGCTGGTGCAACTGGTTGGTGAGGTATCATGGCCAACTCCCACTGGAGGGCAGGGGAATACAAATATTTTCTTGCACTTTCCTCATCTATAATTAAGCATTTCCTCCCTCTGATCCTCAAGTTAATCCTCAGGTAGCTAATCACTGACCATGAATGGTGTACATATAACTTTGAGCATAATATCCAGGTATAATTTTCCCTTCACTAAGATTCAAGATACATATGTATATACAGTATGTGTTATAGTAGACAAACCATGCACATTTTAACTTAACTTTCAAGATTCCAGAAATCTACATGTCTATTCATGTTTGATACTCATTTTCCGCATTGGTATGTGGACAGCCACATTTTCCCTGCCCAATGTAAGACTCATTCCCATCTCCCTCAACTGAGTCAAAATGCATTTCCTTCACAAATGCAAAAAAATTTCAGAGATCAAAGTTCTACAGGAGGCAATTCTAAATAAAAACAAAGCTTATGGCTTTTTCTGCTGCAATTAATCCTTACTGAGAGATGGGTGAAATGGTGATGCTGTGTGAACATCCCATTCTATGCAGCTACAGAATGTATTTTTCACATTATACTAATGTACTAATGTACTTTATTGTTGCTTTAGTGCTTTATTATTGTGAAACAGTGCTAGAATATATAGTTAGAAAGATTGAAAATGGGTTGTGGAACATAACTTCCAATAATTAATGGGATGATAGTTCAATATATGTGAATCCACATTATGGAAGCTTTTTGCAAAATGTAATATAATAGTATTCACGTGTGATGAATAGTTGGTATAATCATATAATTTAGGATTGGTTTTTGAGTGGCATTACTGACAACTTCCTCCTCTGTAAGTATCTTATGTTCATGTATTGGAATATGGTATGATATCTTGCACTGACCACTCACCTATAACAGGTACATACACCTCATGTGGAGGTAGAGATAGAATTAATTTTCCCTCTAACTTAACTCATTTTCAGTTTACTTTCTTGAATGTTATGTCCTTTTCCACATCTAGGTTTCTCATCCATGCATCAATGATATAGAAGAAATCAATCCATAAATCTCATTTGAAATCAATAAATACATACATTTCTCCCTTCCATAACTCTTGCAAGTGACTGTACAAAGTGCCCAACTTTCAATTAGCTCTCATATCTCTCTATCCATCTCATTATGTTTACACAGCACTGCTCCCAAATGCTTAAAATCACTCGTAATTTTTCATTCTTTCTCTTCTCATAACCACCACATGCATTTCAACAACTGGCACACTCATCTTACAAAGCACCTTAAGGTTACACACCTCTTTTTTTCTCAATTCTTATCACTTTACTATTTTTATCAGCAATCACAATCAGTTTATGTCTCACACACTTCTTATGCACATGCTCTATAACAAGCCAAATACATGCACATGGTCATGTATACAACACTTACATTCTCAAAGTTGTGCTGGTGTCCCTGGAAGATCTTGACACAACGTTCTTGAGGTGCAAATGGGCGCACATCCCAAATTCTGACAGTGTTGTCCATGGCATTGGACAGCACATAAGAACCATCAGGGGACAGACTCAGGCCAGTCACTGTGTCATTGTGGCCTCGCATGCGATACAGTAACCCATTCTTTCGCAGATCCCACACCTTGGATACACAAAGGGATAGTGCAATAACTGGACCTATCAAATAATTTTTTTTAATGCAAAACTTAAAGGACTTTTTACTTATACTTGACATTTATATATAATGTCTTCCACTTTAAATGCACAGAATCCATTACATTTTAGTATAATTTGTTTGTTATCTTGTTCTATTCTCCTTTCACTCTTGCAGTCTTCATTCTGTCACTCTTATGGTTTACAAATCTCTTTATACACTTCTATTTCAAATAGTAAATTACATTAAAAATATCACTAGCATTTTCTAGCAGATAAAAGCATACAATAAAAAATATCACCAAATATATTTCAAGCAAATAAAGAACTGAAATTTTTACGAGAAATAAAATCACTATCACATCACAGTATAAAGAAATTACTTACCTTCATATCATTATCAATACCACCCGATATAACTTGTTCTGAAGTGTCATTGAAGGTCACAGCTGTCACCTGAAACATGGAATCAAATTATAAGTTTCATTTATATTTGTACTAAGCTAAAATACTGGTATCCTTTGTATAGAATTGGGTCATATTTCTGAGAATGTAATTGTAGAAAGAATGATCATGTAGTGAACTTAAGATTGAATTAGAAAACCAGAAATTCATTCCAAGCTATCCTATGTGCCTCCCAAAACCCATAAAAATTGTGAAATATTTTATCTAAATACAGCTATTGCCTAAAGCAATAAAACACATGGTATATAAAATCAAATAATTTTTTTTTTTTAATTGTAATTACTGTCACTGTAATGCTGAGTCCATCTCCCGACAGGCTGGAGGACCCTCGCCATAATGTCTACTCTGAGGCTAAGGGACATTGTGACAGTGTGTATAACTTACTTTTCTTTTCATTATCATTACAATTGTTACTACTATTATAATTATTTACTATTCACATATGTACATGACACTTCTATTCAAAGATTAATGGTGGCATTTCTTTCAGTGGCTAACACAGCCCAGCTTTGTTCAGTCAGTCAGTCACAGGCTGTCCACTTTGTCAGACTGCCACAGCTCGACTTTTCAACATCTGTCAAGTGCTGTTTTCTTTACAGTCTCTTGAATAAACTGAAGCCGTTCCACACACAGTGTTTGCTGTTATTCCCTCACTCATCCTCCTCATCATCTGAGATGAGGAGTGACAGGCTATGACATCAGTGATTACACGTAAAAATTAATGAAGAAACGTATCAATTAGAACACTACTACTACTATTACTACTACTACTAATGATAATAATAATAATCACAATACATATATACATACTAATATGACCAAATAAATGCCGCTATACTCGCATGCTAAGCGAGTGAGTGTGCACTCAGGTAATCACAAAAACAAAGCATAACCAATTGTATAATAAGCAATAGTTTGTAAAGAAGAAAGATCGTAAAAGTGAAATAATTTTAACGCTGAATTTCATCTATAAAACAAAAAGGTTCATCAAACATCTAGACTGAATACAAGGATCAACAGAGGAAGAGACACAAGTGGAGAGTGATAGGACTTTACCTGGAAGGTGTTCTGTAGAGTGGTGGCCGGCCTCTTTTTCCTTACATCCCAGATCAACACAGTACAATCATCACCACCACTCACCACAAGGCACGGCCCACGACGAGCACTGTGCACACAGTTGACAAAACTACTGTGACCTGTAGTGTGACAAGATCATAATTTTGATATAGAATTTGCTTTGAATGTTTTCTTAAGCAGATATAATCCTCATTGAGCACACTTACATGTGCCAGTAATATAAGCACTCTGGTCTTTCTACTCTATTCCCTGACAGTAACACTAACTTAGCCATATTATGTTTTAATACGGGAGTTCTGAACATTTTTCTTGTTAAGAACCCCATCCATCCCAAATCCCCAGTAATCTGACATTGAACAAAATGTTCATTTAGTCACTGACACTAACTCAGTACTCAGTATCCAATGGTACTGCATAGGATATTATTAAATCAGCCATCTAAGTACCCATGGAATGTTAATTCAGTGACTGACATTAACTCAGTATCCAATGATACTGCAAAGGATATAAGATCACTCATTCAAGTACCTCTGGAAATCTTGTGAACTCCTGGAGATTTGTGAACACCAGGTTGAGAACCACTGTTTTTAATAATTTACTTTCTTTATCACATCTAGTCCAACTTCCATTTCCAGTGCACCAAATCTTGACACCATTTTGATAGAAACTCTCAAATACTTAAAAATTAAGAAAAAATAAAATAAAACCATCAATATGAAAAAACAGAGAGAGAGAGAGAGAGAGAGAGAGAGAGAGAGAGAGAGAGAGAGAGAGAGAGAGAGAGAGAGAGAGAGAGAGAGAAGGGGGGGGAGGAGGAGTGGAGGAAAATAGTATGCCTGACAGTGACAGTGAAATACTCGTACAGTGACATGGGATGTGTGGGTGCCAGACATGACAGTGCTGATTAGTGACGAGGGAGGTGCGCAGCTGACAGTGACAGTGTTATGACTCCCTCACTCACAATGCTGTCCCCAGCAACAGCTTTAAAATGAGCGTCACATGCCAGTGTACGCTCTTAGCTTACAAACTCAGCTCCAACTGTAAATATATTTATGTGTAAAATATGTATGTTATGTGCATAAAGAGAGAGAGAGAGAGAGAGAGAGAGAGAGAGAGAGAGAGAGAGAGAGAGAGAGAGAGAGAGAGAGAGAGAGAGAAGAGGAATGGACTGACCCTTGAGCTTCTTCACCCTGGTGCCAGTCATTGTGTCCCAGCACATGACTGTCTTGTCTGCTGAGCATGTGTAGAGTGCTGTGCCATCAGTACTGAAGTGAAGGTCTGTTACAGCATTGGTGTGGCCGGGCAACACCGCAAAGTTGTCACATTCCCCGTACACCTTCCAGAATGCTGTGGAAAAACAGAAAGTTCCAGTCATGATACACTGGTTGATTGGAAAGATTAGAAAGACCTTATAAGATTACATAGATCAGCATGTCACATAATACTCTGGTTAGTTTCTGTGACAGGGCAATCAAAGATTCTGATAATAGTTTAAATATAGTTGTACAATTGCCAAAGTCTCCACAACACTTCACAAAAGTCAACAAAATACTTAAACCTACAAACTTTCAAATATTAAAGATTTTCTGTGAGATATATACAGGTAAGATCAAAATTGCAATACACACGTCCCACAACTTTCAAGGGCTTTGCTATTGTATTACACCATGACAAATGGCTAGCAATTTTAGATACAGTCCTAAAATCCCTATAATGATTGAAAATCCCAAGAAAGACATAAACATGATGTTTGAGGTGTCCCCAAGAATCATAATATATAGAGCAGACAACCAAATCATGTCTATCAGTCTTGAAAAAATCTGTCAAATAACCAAATCCTGCTCTTTCATAAGTGCATTTAGAGACTAAAGGTAAAGGTGGGTTCTTTGCATTCACTGAGTCAGTACCTATGCTTGTTTCTCTTTCTCTTTCATACCCACAGTAATAATGAAATCTTGAAACTGTTCAACTAATTCTATTGCCTTGTTGTCGATGCTTGATGACACTTCAACACAGACTGCAGCAGCAACACTTACATATTTGCCTGTCCATGCCAGCTGTTGCTAAAACATCTCCCTCAGGATGGAATTTCCCACACAGCACATCTCCCTGGTGCCCTGACAGTTGCATAATGGGGCCAAGAAGGCCACTGGTACGAGGTGGACCACCCTGAAAAGGAAAAAAAATTAACATATCCAGTCCTTCCATACAATAACATACCAGGTCCATAATCTCTTTCTGCATTTACACTTCATTATGGATTTCACACATTAATTCATTTATGGACAAATAGTACAATTTAGCCAGTTAAATTCCTTAATCTTTTTCCATTAATTTTTAAATTTTTTTTTTCCTTATTTTTTTTTACACAATTGGTTTACATGGTGCTTGCAAGTCTATGTACATCATGTAAGGAGAAAAATATTTATACTAATCAGCATGTCTTCTTATATTTAATAAAGTTGCTGCGTACTGAACCATAATTTTAAAAATTTTTCGTGCAAGTTAAAATTTCATGAGCTAACAAGCTATGAATCTGAGAAAATAATTTGTTGGTGAAGCGAGCCTTCAAACCACATTATATCCTAAAAGAATAAAATACTGCCTTGAAATAAAAAATATATCATTTTCTTAAAAATAAACAATGACAAAACTATCAAACATTTTCCAAATAGTGTTGTATTACAGACTTTGTTGAAATAGACTAAAAAAGGGCAATTTAGACCAGTCTTGAAAATCTCTCACGCTCTCACTTCCTTGGATTTTGAAAAAGTGCATCTTAATAGAAATCCACTACAAAACGAATACAAAAGGGCTGGCAGATGAGGACGCCACTCAGAGTTTAACATAAATAGTTAGGACAGAAGAAACCTGGGAGGTTAAGTATTGCAAGAATGTGAGGCGACTTATCACCAACAGCAGGGGTGACTCTCCACGTCCTCCAGGCATCCTACAAGTATTCGCTTCCTTTATCCATCTAACCAGTGCTAGAAGCAGATGTGCACTCTGAAGTCTGAACTGCCACCTAACATGAACTTCATCCCATGCAATAGCAGGCCTGGCAGATGAACGTCACTGGTGGGCATTCCACACCCAGGACCAAAGTCATCAGCAGCTGATGCACTAAACCCTTGGCAGTCATGTCAAGGCAGATAGGTAAAAAGGGAGATGGTTAAAAGAAATAAAAGAATGGTAAAGAGAGAAGCAAGTGGAGCACCAAAGCAGTATCTTGCCAGGGGACTATTTACTTGCAGGCACTGTCCTCAAACCAAACCATCCTGCCCTGTCTTTCTGCTACAAGCTATCTGACTTGGATTCCCCTTAAAAAGATGGCCTGATATTGCCTTGATCCTAACTTACTCCTGGCACTGTGATTTCAACACCCAACCTACCAACACCTTCTGGGATCCTTATCTCTGGAGTGTAGCTAGTTAGATAGTGTCATTCCAGAAAGCAGGAAAATTTACTTGTGTAGGGACCTTCCTTGGCCTGCCATATAGATGTTCATCAATATAATACATATATGAATCATGCATTTCTTGGTGTTGTCATCTAACACTTAATTTAAATAAAGTCTTTGGTATTATTGCAGTTTCAACCAATACACCACACATAACTATAAAAATTCTCATGGTCATGATCACACTTCTACAAGCATTTCTAACTCCATTTTACCCTATTGGAAATTAATAATAACTTCAGGACAAATTTTAGGTTAGGTTTGGTTTCCCCACCCTAAAACCCTGCTTTCACATTATGTCCCCAAGCTTGTTAGACATAGGGAAAAAGAAATATAAGATAGGGTATATTGGTTGAAACTACAAATTTACCAAGTCTTTTATCCATAAGTAAAGTGTTTAAATTTCCTTTCCGTTTCTTTAAACCCCAGTCAGAAGTACACTCAAGTTAATACAAGCTTTATATAGGTATTTCTTTTCATTCATGTTATTCCAGTATTATTATTTTTTTTCTTTTTAAATATAGGACCAATCAGGAAGTCAGCACAATATTCCATATTGCAGCATGGCATCAGCAATTTGCTCTTAAACAGCAGGCGCCAGGCGGTCAACACCTACCGGTACCTAACAGTGCAGGCTGGCTAACTAACTGTACACTTACACTCTGCACCACTCCTTTCTCTCCTCCGTGAACCACCACTTCATTTCTTGGCTTCTTGGGCTGCACTGCTACTGCCATAAACTCAGCTTTCCGCTTGCCCTCCATGCTTCTCACGGGCAGAGGTCTATGATCAAGATAGCTCACTTCACAACAAACACTCGCAAAGTTGCAAACACTCCAACGTTGTTTGTTGTTGATCTTGGTCTTGGAGTCTTTGGTCTTGTTCTTCCTCTATAGTCAAGGAGAAGGCGACATGACGTCACAAGAGTGAAGCTAGCGCGATGCCACTGCTCCCCCTACCCCCCCCTTACGCCCTAGCAGCCTCACATTGAAAATACATGAGAACGCCCGAGTTACGCTCCTTGTTTTCCGTTTTATGCCCATGTTTCGAGGCTGCCTACAATATATGTGACCTTAAAAGACTCGTAATAGTAGTGGCATACTGTGTCACGAAGACTTAGATGGTAAATCGTACATGCAAATTAGATATAGATACTGTGTTTTCCAGCTTTGGTGGACTTTGATGAGAGGTGAGAAGCTGCCTTTGCGGCAAACCTATGAGTGGACAAGATCATGTACACATGTAAATATACATGTACATGTAGATTTAAACTTGTATATATTCATGTGCATTTAAATAAAGGATACATAAACTGTACATCAGGTAAAAGATGACCTGAAGGTTGAATTTCTTGGTATAATAATTACTTAACACATATGTCATATACACTCTCTCTCTCTCTCTCTCTCTCTCTCTCTCTCTCTCTCTCTCTCTCCAGCTTTTATTAAGAATGATGTGTGATTTCATGTCACTGGACATTGGAAAAAAGCATCAATCACTGAAATTTTACTTCACTCTTTGTTTTTTGTCATGTAATAAACGAGAATTAAAACGCAATCTTTTTGTCATAATTCCTCCTGGAAACGGCCTGCTGTATTTCTTTCAATATTAATTGTAGCTTTTTCGCGTTAATACCGTTAACAACAGGTCTACATGACAAATTTAGGAAACTATATAATGTGGTTTACATAAATCAAATCATCAGGTCTTTCTTAGTTTTCCTCAGTCTTCCCTCTAACCTCCTTGACTTAATTAACGCGTTTTCATATTCACTCTGACTATTATTTAGCGATTTGATACAGCTTCAAAAACTTATGTGGGGAATAAAACAGTGACAACTCTGGCCTTTGATTAACCTTCAGACCTCCAAAAACACTTCATAATGCAAATAAAAATATTCAATCACACCCCCCAGAAAATCCATCCCAATACTGAAGCGGTTAGGCCCAACATAGCGATACACGCCGCCGCACCGTCGTACAGTACATTATCTACTCCATATAGTTAATTAACACCAGTTTCTGCAAATATTGCTGCAGGTGAAGGTATAATTTGTTCCAGGAAGAAAATATACTTTTCACTGGTATCTTGCCACCAATAGTCCAATAACGGCATCTTGACGCCCATATCGGTGTCTATTTTACGATAGATTTGATAAATACTGTATAAAAAGAAGTACGAGCCTGGACCAACAAAGGTCAGACACGCAGGAAGTAGTCAGTGCCAATTAAGTCAGTAATAGTCAGTAAGTGGAAGTAAGAAATAAGAAGAGGAACAGCGAGTTAAAGAGAAGACCATGCTGTAAGAACAGTGAGTTAGTGAGAAGAGTGATAAGAATTAAGAGGAGAGACAGCGCTGGACTCGCTGCTGTTTTGTTGTATTCCCTTACACAAGGAATTAAATTCCGCAAGTGCTACCCAGCGTATCCTTTTCCACAAAGGAGCCCTGGTAAGTTGGCCGGAGTGGTGCACACGCACACACACGCACACACACACACACACACACACACACACACACACACACACACGCGCGCGCGCGCCCGGCAGCTCAGTGGCCAGAGGACCGGGGTTCGATTCCCCGGCCGGGTGGAGATATTTGGGTGTGTCTCCTTTCACGTGTAGCCCCTGTTCACCTAGCAGTGAGTAGGTACGGGATGTAAATCGAGGAGTTGTGACCTTGTTGTCCCGGTGTGTGTATTGTGTGCCTGGTCTCAGGCCTATCCGAAGATCGGAAATAATGAGCTCTGAGCTCGTTCCGTAGGGTAACGTCTGGCTGTCTCGTCAGAGACTGCAGCAGATCAAACAGTGAAACAGACACACACACACACACACACAAGCAAGAGGAAGGGGGCCAGGTCTAGGTCTGGATCCAGCTGGTGGTTGCCCCCGTGGATGACATATTTACGTTACGTAATTGATTTTGAAAATGACGATTCTTAAAAAGGCAGCTGGACATGAATGCTACATAAATTCTAACTTGTCACCAATCAAACTAATTCTTAAAATATAAAATTATTGCTGAGATAAGCAATAATAGAAATATCTCAAAAATACCGTAAATAAAAGTGTTATAACATCGACATGCTTGAAGACAACTCTAACGCCCACTAATCTTATTCAATACGATCGATAACACTTTTTAAAAATATGAACCACTTCCGTAACACATCAAAAGTTGGCAACACGCTGAAGTAATAAAATAAATATTCTATATCATGTCACTTTTATACTTTTTAACGGCACTGTAAATCACTCTTAAAGTCGTCACATCTCACTTATTTGGAGCGAAACACACTTTACCAATCATAAACTATCTTTTGAAACCATTCACACTTCATTACAAGGTGTAACAAAAAAGTAAGTATACAGAGATTAAAAATTTGAAGAGGATATCTGGCTCTTATTTAGGCCATAATATGCTTCAAAATTTACGTATTTCATCCAATAGAAGCATGGAGAACATTTGAAACGCGATTAAATATCTCTGGGAACCATAAAAAGTGACTTATGAAACAAAATAAATAAACTAAGAGCAATAGAAAATAATACCAGAATTCAGCAGTCTTGGAGAGGAAAAGCAATATGGCACTGGCTGATGACGTCACGTGGAGAGTGAGTGACGTCGCGCGGGAAAATGGCTGATGACGTCACACGGTGGTCGCTGCTCTCCCGCTTAACATAATTATCTAGGCTTTCACCATACGCAAATTAGGCAATAGTGGATATATCTCAACAATCAATATGAAAGATTAGTCTCCATTTTGTGACGTGTCTGAATATAATAAATGAAAGATGATAGCCGAAAGATAAGCACAGGGTCAGTGGTTCGTTTGTTTGATTACCATTTACCCATTATTCTGGGCTTCTACATTCCCAGCAGGTGTTAGTTCAGTGATATGTTGTCCTGGAGATTAGCAAGATAGGGCTAGAGTGTGTGGGAACGAGTTGTGATGGTCAAGTATTGAGTTAATTATAAGCACTGATGTGCAGGTCTATACTTGGTAACATAGCTACTATTTGCCTTGTTTACTGATCTGTGATGGTTCATTCGTTGGTGTTTCGTACTGGGGCCTGGCAACGTTAGGCTATGACATGACACCACTGTGAAATATACATAATGAGTTATACACTAAATATATCACTTACGTTTCCTGATGGACACTTTCCCAGGACGGACCGCCCTGCGTTCTTCGTCAGCACACACAAAAACGTATTTAAGTGTCTTCAACCGTGTATGAATAGTTAACCTTTGCTTACTGAGAGGCTACCAACATGCCATTCATTTTGCTACTCTCACTGTTCTGTCTTCCCTCTCAGCGCTTCGCGTCCTGCCAGCGCGGCGCCGCACACAGCTAAAAAACGGGGAGTGGGAGTGATGGATGGCGGGACGGGGCTGCCATTATGGGGGGAGCAGGTGTTCCACCACGTTAAGTGTTGCCACTTGCCACAATCAACATTAATACTCTCGGTGTGTAAGTAAGAAGCTTACTAACCCGACCACCTGCTGCAGTCACCAAAGACTTAAGGACTGCATTAACTAATCTGGTGGGTGGGTGGTTGGGTGCGGAGGGTTGCGCTGTTGCCCGGATCAGCGTATCCAGTTACCATATTAACTAACTTAATTATTATTTGGAAGTTTTCAACCAGAATGATATTTAAACACCCATGCTGCTAGATTCCTTATACTGCTGGGAATAACCATCAAGTAAGGATAGATAAACTGTATATCAAGTGAAAGTTGGCCTGAAGGTTGATTTTTCTTGGTATAGCAATAATTTATAACACATGTCAAATATCTCTCTCTCTCTCTCTCTCTCTCTCTCTCTCTCTCTCTCTCATTTAGAATGATGTGTGATTTCATGTCACTGGACACTAGAAAAAGCATCAATCACTGAAATTTTACTTTACTATTTGTTTCTTGACATGTAATAAACGAGAAAAAGCAACGTTTTTGCCGTAATTCCTCCCGGAAACGTCCTGCTGTATTTCTTTCAATATTGTTGCTATTTCGTATTAACACCATTGATAATAGATCTGCATGACATATTTAGAAAACTATAATGTGGTTTACATAAGTAAAACCATCAATTCTTTCTTAGTTTTCTTCTAGCATTAAAAAAAAAAAAAAAATGTGGCAACTACCCACTACTTAACACAAGAGAGGACAATATTTTGAGGGTAATTAGTTGCGATCGCAAACTCAGCCCACTGGCTTCACAGCCTTCACTTTTTTTCGTACAGCGGGATAGGCGCGTGCCGTCGTCTCCAATCTAACCTCCTTGGGGGCAGCCCATGGCGAAAATGTTTTCTGTAATGTTTTGAAATTTCGTTGTAACTGGGCATGTCAGTAAGAATGCTGATCATATTTATCAATATTGCAAACCTTGTTATCTTTAATGAACGAGGGTTATTAGCTTTCAAGTGTCATTTACCAGAAGGAGCGATTCACTGTGAATATAACACGTAGAAAAACTGCAAAAGTGAATAAAGTGTGTTCAGACCAAGAAGATTGAATAACCTCCTTGTCTATAGTGCTTTGTAACACTTCGTAGGACGTAGGTCGTCCTATCTTCGTGCTGTTTTTCCCAGATCCCTTGACCTTCACCACACAGACACACGGATGAAGGACACCACGGAAGATGTATTTAACAAAACAATAATATCTATACTGAAGAAAAAATAAACTAACACAAATAATAAAATAATGATTCAAAGAAAACTAAAAAAAAAAAAAAAAACTAAAATAAGGAAATAAATACGTTCATAAAATAACAGCAATGATAATAATAATAATAATAATAATAACATCAACTTGCAAAAATCTCAAGACATTCACTCCAACATAAATATGTGTGCCTGACACACAAAAGCCTCTCCTGAAGAAAACCGGTCATCTGTCACCTGTGATAGTATCGTAGGACTGCTCCAAGGCTCATAAGAATCACAAAATCTTCATAGCCCTAAAAGAATGTACACTACTAAAATAAGATAATAAATTAATAAAAAGAATAAAACTGAACAGAGGAAATTATTCAGACATTAATATCCAGTGCAACAATTTATTTTAACCAGTTACTTATTTTACAATCATAAAGCATAACTCTTCCACTGAAAGGTAGTGATACATGAACCAGGAAGTAAAATTTGGGATATGTATTTCTGTCTTGTGTTGTTACAATAGATGCTGAAGATGGAACAGTACGTGTGAATTGGTGAAAAGGCAGCATCTACAACTAACAATACAAGCAAAGAGGTTCTTCCACATCATTCAAGCAGGCCAGTTGGTCCACTATCATTGCAGTACAAACAAGAAAGACATAGTAGCCGCTGCAGAGAGAAAGGCAGAAGAAAGAGTAGTACTTCTTTCACAATCATCAAGACTGAAAAAGCCTGCCTTCCAGTATGCTACTCAGTCTTTATTGTACAGTAAAAACTGTTGATGTGGGTGAATATCCATTTTCACTTCAAGATGTGTTCAGAATATGAACTTGGAATTGTCAAAAAATTATTCTATGATCTTTTGTGGAACATGGAGACAAGTGGTCAGATGATGTTTAAATCAAGAGTTGGATTTGCAAGAATTAATTATCTTTGGTCAATTCTAAATACCACTGTTTACAGTGGAAATTTCAGAACACGAAGAAGGTTGCCAGCTATCAAGGAGAATGTAGAAAGTAGAAGTGTTCAAAAAGGTAGATGGATCCAGTGACATTAAAGAAAGCATCTAATATTCTTGAGGAGTTGTTTTCTTAAATGTCACTACATTACTGTACTTTTCTATATTACTGATAACTAAAGAATTTCCAAACATTATCTGAGCTGCTTCAGGTAAAGGATGTTGTATGGATCTTGACAAATGCTTTCCATACTTTTCTGTTAGTCTGCATCTGTTGCTCTTCCTCTTCCATGAGCTGAGCAACTACAATCTGGCACAAGTTCCCAAGTTATTTCAACATCTCTCAGGCTTACTGTAAGCAGAGAAATGCTTAGCACCATACCTATGATGTGAGGTGATAGCTGAGAACAAAATTGATAGATTTGCCTCCTGGATGCTGAGATATCTAGACTTAGTCTAACAAGCCATAAACAATGAATCACTGCTGATATAGAAATAGCATTACCTTAATACCCATAAATTCTTTGTGTAAAGGTTTTCAGCAGCAACAATTATTGGAATGCGAGATGAAAAGTCCTTCTCTGTACGATATTGTTATGGCCATCATGCTGGGGATATACAAACTGACTAATTGACTGACAATAATTTCTATTTTAAAATCATTACAGACTTTTGTATCAAAACTTACAAAACTACAATTACTGCATATTAAAAATAGTTTATCTCATTGACCTTCATTAGTCTGTCGTCCATTCTGAGACACAAACCATATAAAAACATCTCTTGAAGTAAATATTTGGCATAGTAAATGTATACATTCAATATCCAAGTCTTAGACTCAAGCAGAACAGCATAGCACCTTAACAAAACTCAACCTCTTCATTAGAGGGCACTGAAAATAGTTTCCAACAGGGAAACTCTTGGGAGAAACCACATGCATATGATTCAAAAGGAATGTTGATAATTATTTGTTTTGTTCTGATACTTTTCCTTGGAACATGATTCACCTTCAGGTACTGACAGGCAGTAATAAATATATCACATTGGTAACATTTTACACAGAATCTCTTCATACAGTACAACAAAAAATGGTGATGTCTCAATGTATTTGTGGAAATGTTCCCATTAAGAAAGAAGTTTTCATACACAGATGATGAATATGAAAAATAAATGGCAACTTCCAATGATACTTATGCTTATGCATATCAAGAATCCAAAATCCCTAACCTTTACTAAAGGCAAGTTAGATTTTAAGAAAGCAAGTGATCCATACACCAGGCTGACATCATCCCTAAAAGCAAGAGAGCCAAGATGAGACTTATGCCTTGTGCCATTGTAGAAAGCAAAATACAGAGAAAGGAATCCCCACTCTTCAGTTTCCTCATTTCATTCCATTTAATTACTTTTCATAGCACAAAAAAAAGAGAAAAAAAGTGACAGTGTGCCAATACTGTCCTTTTTAAATATAAAGCTTTAGCTTAAATACAATAAATTAATGCAAGAAACAAACAAAAAAGCAAGATATAAATAAAATCAGACAAAACAAGCTTCAAGCATGTTGTTATGAAAAGCAAGTGAAAGTGATACAGCATGGGACTCCTTCTTAGCATGTTAGTTGTTTTCATGCAACAAGGCATAAAGAAATATGGAACTTTAATTCTCCATGAATGCTGATGCAGGTGCCTTGCTTTGGGTGCTTCTCTTTATAGGTGTTTGTCAACCTGAGATAAATGGAGAAAAATCAGTAATCCTCATGAAGTATTGACATCCTTGTTCTACAAAATGTGAGCTAACTCAATAAATAAGGTGAGAGGGGACCCTTCTGTCATGCTCGGGGAGAAAAAAAAAACTGCATGACTATGATGAAATCTAATGGTCAAATTCTCTGAAGAAAAGACATCCCACAGTGTTTACTGAAAAATTCAATGGATATATAAAATACAACCAAGAGCAATAATGAAAGACAAAGATTCTCTCACTAAAACCTGGGATGTTCAAGTCAAAATGTGAATGTGACTGACATACTACTTACATTACATTACTTACTGTTATCACCATTATTTGACTAAACATTTTTATTTACATGAATTGACTGCATATTAGCAAAATAAAATCAATGATTAAAATGTTCAAAGTGCAGGAGATGACAGCATGGTATTGACTAATGAAGTAGCAGTAGCAGGACCACTGGTAGTAATGGCAGTGGTGGAGGTATGGCGGGTCTGCAGGTAACGATGCACCAAATACGCAGGCAAGGAGATGAGGACAGCTGCACCAATAACCAACTTCAGCAGCAAACCCCACAGACCAAACAAGTGGAGAACCAGTCCCATTGCCAACTCATAACTGAGAATCTGCAGAGAGAGAGAGAGAGAGAGAGAGAGAGAGAGAGAGAGAGAGAGAGAGAGAGAGAGAGAGAGAGAGAGAGAGAGAGAGAGAGAGAGAGAGAGAGAGAGAGAGAGAGAGAGAGAGAGAGAGAGAGAGAGAGAGAGAGAGAGAGAGAGAGAGAGAGAGAGAGAGAGAGAGAGAGAGAGAGAGAGAGAGAGAGAGAGAGAGAGAGAGAGAGAGAGAGAGAGAGAGAGAGGAGAGAGAAGAGAAGAGAGGAGAAGAGAGGAGAGAGAGAGAGAATGTTATCATACTATACTTGAGAGTTGATTTTACTGCCAGTGTTCTTATCTCTTTTTTTTCACAATATAGTCTTGGTGGGTTTGAAAGTGTATTAATATTAAACATTACAACAATGAGAAGAATGATGGACTCTGATATCTATGTACTTCAATATGCAGTGGAACCTCTAGCTTCGACTATCTCATATGTTGAACAAATTTAACTATTTTTGGCATTAAAATGTGTAATTTGGTAACGGTTTTCTATGAGGCTTTGACTGCAAACATTATACACAATACAGGTAACTCTTGATTTATGTGTGTTTAATTTATGTGTTTTTGTTAATACGCGACTGAAAAAATATTATAATGAATTAAATTTGCGTGATCAGTTTGCTTACATGCGATTTGGCCCAACCGCATTTTCAAACTGAACGCTAGACGCAATCTCAAACTGCGTGCCAGAGAGTTCCACAGCTGGCTGATAGGTGGGAGCTCCGCTGCCCTGGACGCACTCTTCTGCTACACAGTGATGCAAAAAGAATTTTCCAAGAAAAAGCGACAGACCATCATGCTGCAGTTTTTCAAGAAAACACTAGTGGAAGATGCAGTACCAGAAGAGAATGTGGATGATCCCGTGGAAGTGGAGGAAGCAGATGAAGCGCAGGTGGATGAAGATGTCCTTGATTAGGAGGTGGACAGCAACGGTGTGTGCTTGTGAGGGGTAGAGACACTGGCGTCCTGCATTTATTATTTTACTAGTGTTTACTTTTATACTGTAGGGTTATTTTTGATAAGTGGATTTTTGATAAAGTGGAAAAGCTCAGGGGGAAATGATGACTGACTGTGGTGTGAGTGGTGAAGGCAGTGACGCAGTGAGTGTTGTGTTTACGTATTGTTTGTTTTGTTGTTTTCTCTTATTGTTTCTTGCTTTTTCCTTTACTTTAAAGTTTAAATACACTTCTAGTATTTAGATTGGTAAATAATAAAAACATATTAATTTAGCCAAATAAATAGAGTATTTTGTACAAATTTATTTTGGACCACATCCCACATCCCCCTATTATCTATTGTTTCTTATGAGAATTACAAGTTTATTTCATGCAAATTTTGATATACACGATGCCTCTTGGAATGTATCTATCGTGTAAATCGAGCGTTACATGTACTCTTGTACGGAACCACTTCAGTATGTAGCGAGCCTGTGAGGATGGAGAGGTATGGTGCAGGCCCAACTAGAAGGAGCAAAATCTGCTACACAAGACTTCTAATTAAATTTTTTGCAAAATAGAGCAAAAATGCAGCACATGTTCATAGAATATTTTCAATTTAGAATTACAGTTAACTCTCGATTTATGCAACTGATGTGTTCCAAGAGGCATCGTGTATATCAAAATTTGCGTAAAACAAACTTGTAATTCTCACTAGAAACAATACATAATAGGGAGGATGCGGGATGTGGTCAAAGAAAATTTGTACAAAATACTCTATTTATTTGGCTAAATTAACATGTTTTTATTATTTACTATTCTAAATACTAGAAGTGCATTTAAAGGAAAGCAAGAAATAATAAAGAGAAAGCAAAAAATAATGAGAAAACAACAAAACAAAGAATACGTAAACACAACACTCACTGCGTCACTGCCTTCACCACTCACACCACAGTCAGTCATCATCTCTCTCTGAGCTTTTCCACTTTATCAAAAATAAGCCCTCAGCATAAAAGTAAATACTAGTAAAAAAATAAACGCAGGACGCCAGTGTCTTCACCCCTCACAAGCACTCGCCGTCGCTGTCCACTTTCTGGTGCGCAGTTTGAAATTACATCTGGTGCCAGTTTGAAAATGCGGTTGGGCCAAATCGCATACAAGCCAACCGATCGTGCAAATTTAATTAACTACAATATTTTCTCGGTCGCGTATTAACAAAAACGTAAATTAAACATGCGTAAATCAAGAATTACCTGTACTTGAACTACTGAATCTCAAAGTATGTACTGAATCTCACAGGACACCATACATATACCACGCTGGCAATTGTATGTAGGATGGTCCAAACAAAGCTTCACACATTCAAACACATGACATTCACACTCTCAACCCCATCAGGCCCCACTTACAGGGGACAAGCTCATATCACGTTACTACATCCCAATGATAAATAAATAAATGAAGAGACTAATAAAAAGGCAATATTTCCCAGCAAAAAATTGTATTCAGATGAGGATAAATTATGTTAAGATTGTTAAATATCTTCATAAAATAACTGATGGGAGAAACCAAAACAAGGGTTAAGAAATAAGACACAAAACTCGTGCATAGACTCAAGAAGTAAGTTATTGTTTGCAGATCATGTGAGAAGAGATGAAGGTGGAGGTAAGTGTAACAAAGTGCATCATTAAGGTAATGATGTAATTCTGAATGGCAAAAGATTCCAATAGGTAAACACACACACACAAATGGGCAAGCCTCTTAATGTGTGGCCCCTGTTCACCTAGCAGTAAATAGGTATGGGATGTAACTCGAGGGGTTGTAGCCTCGCTTTCCCGGTGTGTGGAGTGTATTGTGGTCTCAGTCCTACCCGAAGATTGGTCTATGAGCTCTGAGCTTGCTCCGTAATGGGGAAGACTGGCTGGGTGACCAGCAGGCGACCGAGGTGAATTACACACACACACACACACACAAAAAAAAAAAAAAAAAAAAAAAAAAAATGTATGGGATAGGTAAGATGTAGAGAGGGTAAGAAACAAAGATTGTGATCAATACAGGAAATATGAGAAATGATATGCCTTCAGCAGCAGCAAAAAAAAAAAAAAAAAAAAAGTTTCAATAGAATAATAACGAGAGAAATAGGCAAAGGCACCAGATATTCAGTACTTACAAAGCTCCTAGTGAGAACCTGATATGGTGTTAACATCAGAGGTTGAACCATAATGAACAGAAATTAGATCAACTTGCTTAATTAAGAGATTAAAGCAGAGTAACAAAGAAGAGATAATGCTTTCATAGATCTGTAATGTCAGTGTCAAAAAGTATGGACACTGCTTAGTTATGACAGACTATTGCTTACTAAACACCACACCACTGACCCTCTTGCTGGCTTGTGCACGTAGGCTGAGTCTGGGAGGCAAATGGCGCCCTTTCCGAAAAGCAGGAGCATCAGGAGAGTCCTTATGATACTCAAATATTGTTTCAGGACCTTGCAGTACATGGCGTGCCACCCAACCAATCAGATCTTGGCGATGGTACACTGTCATCATTTTGTCTCCGTGCTGTGGAATACAAGTGGGCATATTATGAAAATATGCTATATGATTTAAGAATCCATTCTTCACATAACTTAATGGCTGCAATGCCATACAAATTTTTTTGCAAAAAACAAATCATGGATGTTCAATGCTGGATTTATTCATTTTATATTTGTAGTAATGAAGAATTTGTGAAGATTATATATGACATTAATTACATTTAACCACTTTACACCAGAGGCTTAAAAAATGCATGTTGCTTATGTATGATGTAGGTCTGTGAGTTCATAATACAACCAATCTCTCTCTCTTTCTTCTCCTTACCTTGCTATTGAGGATGAGACACAAAGCATAGAGCCATCGCACCAGGAATGCCACTTCCATGCTGCCAATGGGACGCAGGTCTGGGTCACCCTCATACTTGAGGTCACGGCGACGAAGACCACAGCGTAGCTGATGCTGACCTGTAACACATAAAAGCCTTAGACCCAATGCCAACTACCAATGCTACTATCAATTCCTATTAATGCTATAAATATTAGTGTTATTGCTATTAATATAACACTATAGCTACATCCACCAGCAATACAACAATTATTACCATAATGCTCTTACAATCTACTATCACCATTCCTGCTCCTCCCATAACCATGACTATCACTTCCGTCAACTATTACCCAGGGTGCCAAGCATTTTTCCATTAACTTTTCATTTTTAATGGGTGCAGAATCATTAGGCAACACACAACTGATACATTTTTCCATTATTTTTAGGTGCCAGATGTTTTTGATATTTGGGTATTACATCTTACAACCTTATTAACCCCAGGAAGCTCGTTGATTAAACTTTGGAGATACATAGAAGGTTGTTACATTGCATATTATATAAGAGGTGCCTTTTGGCCTGGGAAGAATAAAAAAACCCCCCCCTTGCTTGGGCACAAAGTGAGTGGTGAGGCATCAGCATCTGACTTCCTTCACCACTTGAACTACCACTATCAGTCTATCACTACATGTATAATCTTTATCAAGGTCACTATCACACTCAAATTCACTCACATTACTTTCTGTGAAATCATTAGGGGCTTCATCAAGGACATGAGCAAAAATGGACATTTGTAAAATATGCCTTGCACAGAGAAAAGTCCTCCCTGTACTGTGGTTAGGTCAGGAAACTAAATACCCTTGGGATCCCTACAAGCTTGGTGGAGGATGAAGATTAGTGACAGGGAGAGACAAAGGGATGGGAAGTGTCCTGAGAAAATATGGCCGCCGCAATTTTTCTAAATCATCGCTGGCACATAGCGTGTCTACTCATTGGCACTGGCACCAGGGTTTAATCCATTTCTAATGTTACAGGACTTATTCAATTGTATGGCATCAATGATGCCACTTACCATATGCTGTTAGCATAGGTCCCTCTGAGGTCTCCTCATGCTCTGGAACACAGGAGGAATCCAGCTGTTGATTCTGACTATGGTAGAGGTGGTGATGGGACGAGGCATCGAAGTGACTTCTTGCTAAGTGATTACCACTGCCACTGCCATAATTCACTTCGTGAGGGCAGGAAATCTGTCAACAGGTGCTCCATTAATCACATAGTAAGGTTTTCTAAATAAATGGACAGTCTTTGCTGGTTCTTTTGAAAATACTCACAACTCCCCTTTCCCTACATGATGAGAAAAAATAGTAAATTCAAAGAAATATGGAAAACAGCAACAAATTGTCAAGAGAACAAAATATGGATTAGATTTTCTCCTAAGTATGTGTATCTTATCTTTAATTAAATGACAATAAACATACCTTCCCTAAAATTTGTTTATGGTAAATCAGCCATTTCAAAGGTAGCAACAATGATAGTGTGTGCACAATAGTAACCTGTAGCTTAATGACTAATTCTCTCCCCTCACAACCCAGGCAAGGTGCAGACAGATAACGTGTAGGCAGAAGTAAATCTGTTAAACGATTGATTCATCACATAATCTTAAGTTGTTGGTGACAGAAATTCTTTTCTCTGATCATACCCTATTGGGAAAGCATATAGTATCTTGTAACTGTTCCTCGTTATGGTGGAAGTAATAATAACAATGAAGGGAAAGTTCCTAGTTCTCTGTCCTCTTCAGTATAGTTCACCATGACTCACAGGGAATACAATAAAGTGCAAAATATTCTAGATGTTAAAATTTTAAGGATATTCATTGCACTATTGAATAATAATCATAGTAATGGATGAGAAATAACTTACCCCAAACATGGCAGACAGATGCCGCTGACCCATTTCCAAGTGTACAATGGTTTTCCTCACGTCTTCAGCACTGGACTCTTCCTCTAATGTGACTGATGACTCAAACAGTGACCGAACAAAGCTACTCCACCATCCTGTCTTAGGGCCCACTCCACTGCTGTAGAAGGTGGACTGCTGCTGCATTAGTTGTTGCTGCTGTTGCTGCTGCTGTTCAGAGTAGACAGCTTCATATGCCGACCGCACATGTTTCATGAGAGAGTCAACCTGTGGACAAATTGTACTGTAACCAAGGTATCTACAAATGTATAGCTACAGAGAGAGAGAGAGAGAGAGAGAGAGAGAGAGAGAGAGAGAGAGAGAGAGAGAGAGAGAGAGAGAGAGAGAGAGAGAGAGAGAGAGAGAGAGAGAGAGAGAGAGAGAGAGAGAGAGAGAGAGAGAGAGAGAGAGAGAGAGACTTTTAATCACTATCCTCATGTTATGTAATATACTATGCAACAATTAAGAGCCATTAAACACTGAGTTCAGGGCAATGCTGAAAGCAAGCAACCATCAAGGTGTTTTCCTCATGACTGTTAAAGGATGCACTGCAGTCATTGCCATTGAAGAAATTCTCTTGTGTGAGAAGAAAATCACTGCCTCTTGAGAAAACATTAGCAGGCATTGCAATAAATCCTAGCAGAGATTGTTGTGAGAAGAAAATGACTGCCTCTAGAGAAAGCATTACCAAAAACTTCTGTAACCTGTATCAGAGGATATGTGATGCTGTGTCCTGCTACATGATCACTAGCACAAGTGGTACCAGTTTGTGCCTCAACACAATATTATAACTGATCATAACTAGTTAATGGTTAATAAGAACACTTCCTAACAAAGTCCCATTTGAAGTTAAAAAAACATTGAAAAAATAAAAACTTAAATCTCTATTTTAGACCATTTTAACAGCTTAATAAACCAGTGCTCACCAAGGATACATTTGGTGCAGCAAACATTGGTATGTAGGAATGGCCAGGTCCTTCCATCTCCACACAGTGGCTACGGGCAAGAGATGCCTGTGAGCGTGCATCCCCTCCTACCCTTCCTGGGCCAAAACCTTTGTGGCTCAGAGTGGGTGCAGTAGAAGTGGGACTGAGTAGAGATCGGTGGATCAGGTGTGGATCCTCTAGTGCTGATTCAATTTCTTGGATGTATCGGCACAAATTTGGTTGTGAGAAAACCTGTGTTGCATTAAAAATGATAATAAACCAATAAAAATAATAATTTCTAGCAGGGCATGATAATATGGGCATTAAGTTTAACAGACAGAAGAAATCCACACTGGAGCAAACCTACGAAACATTGAAATATAAAATATGCACATATACAAAATATTCAGGAACAAAATGACATCTTATACAAAACAAAACTGATAAGTAATACGGAGAGGCATGACCCTCAGGAGGTGGATAGGTAAAGGTATTGTCAGAGAACTTCTATTTTGCATTCCCCACATAGGTCTTCTATTACTTTTACACATTTCCATTACATGGCATTTCTTGGTATTAAATTCTAATTTATGGCTCAATTCCCAGATCTTGTCATTATCTTTCTGCAATTCCATACAGTCCTCAATGTTCCTTATTACTCTCAAGTTTCACACAACATTATGTATCACCTCAAATTTGAACATTATGATGTCATGTGTTTCAAATTCGTGAATTTCATGATTCCAAATTCATTTTTATTTCTCTCTACTTTCCTTCAGATTTTCTGGCTTGACTCTCTAAATAAAGTGAAGGATTTTTGCAATGTGGAATAACTGGAAATGGTAATGATGTTGATAAAGAATGTGTACTAATTTTCAAATAAAACTGGACTGAACTAAATATGGAGATGAGACAATGTGAACTTAATTCAGACCATATTTGCTACAACTGTAGCAATAAAACTAAGTAAGTAGTAAATGCTTACCTTTGTCACACGGAAGAGAATCTGTGCATTCCTTGGGGCTGAGAGATCCAAGCGAAACAGACGAAGGAGAAGGTGATGGAAAAGGAGAGAATAAAAGAGAAGATTCTCTGCCACAAATCCCTGCCACCTTCCTTCTACTGTGCGACTTTCACCATCTGTTGTGTTGGTGGTGGACTGGGTGCTGGTGGGGCTTCTGTGATGATGATGGAAAAGGTAAGGAAGATGGAAAAATAGTAAAATTTTGTCAATAGTTTTCTATGCACTGGAGGAATCACTACAAAAATGTAACACATAATTCCCTTTACTCTCTCTTCTTTAGCTCTGGTATTCCTACCTGGCACAAGGTGGGTAGTCGCAGTATCTCCAGGGCTGGATGTAGGACAGCCAGGTTTCTAGCAATAACCGGAAAGAAGAATCAAGAGGCCAATGCTTGAATGTGTGAACAAAAAACTGGTACAGACTCTTACGGTACAAGTTCCACAGGTTCCTGGAATATAAATTATTACTTACACAATATTACAAGTATAACTGAGGCATATAGTAAAACTTCCATAACCTGGCAATTTGCAAGTCAGAATTCTACACATACCAGCAAGTTAAATTATTATTAAAAAAAAATACACATTGCAAATTGAGTCAAAACAGACCAAATCAGCATAACCTAATCAGTAATGATGACTGTGTATGTCATGACGTTTTGCCACGGAAGACTGCAGGTTCTAGTTCTGGTCGCAGGTGAGGTGGTGTAGCCTTTGCAATTCCACTCCCTGAAGTGTCTTCTAACAGTTTCTTTATGTAGCGTTTGTGTAATGAAGAGGCAAGTTATTCACAATACTCATGGAATCTACAAAGGCTTGACTGACTCTTTGGAGGAGGAATGGGCAATTCTATACGTGGTATCCAATTTATAGCCTTGATCAGCCTTTCACACACATGAAAAAGGAGTGCACATTACAAACAAGTGCCCCAGAGTACACAACATACTTGCGTAATGAGTCAAGGGGTGAGGGTTGCGCTGCCTTGCCACTGTTGGCAAAGAAGTGCAGGTGTTTGATCAGCATCCTTACAACACGCACGTGGTCACTTGATGGCACAAACACCTCCTGTGTGGTGACAGAGGCAAGTCACATTACCTCATGTCTATCAGTACTCCTATAACTAATGTTCAATGTTATGAATAAAATATACCTACTCTTTTAACATCCAAAATACAAAGGATAAATAGTAAAGCAATAAATACATCTTCACAGTAAAGAAATTATATGAAACAATATAAGAGAATCAGATTTTACAAAGGCATATCTTTAAAAATCTGACCATGGATAGTAATCATTTACACTCATCCTCTGATCCTCAACCACTCCCCGTGACTGCCCTGCTGCTCTTTGCCCTGCTCTGCTGTTACAAAATGTCTTGCATCTTGTAGATTTTGTGCATAATAATGCATGATGCCTAAAGTGTGACAACTGTTCAAGTAAAGCTGGTGACAAATCCAAAAATATAAAAAATAAATAAAAAAAAATGAATAAAGTAAATAAATAAATGAATACACAAAACAAATCAAATACATAAACAGAAGTCAGATAAAAAAATCAACTTGCAAAGTCAAAGCAACTTAATGAAAGAATATGTGAAGGAAAGCACTGTTCTGTTTTAAAAGCATTTAAAGTCACATACAAGCATCTATAGAATTCTTCTGATGTTTTATAAACTGATTTTTATTTGTATGAATATATTATCTCATACATACATACATACATACATACATACAAACACAAACACACACACACACACACATGTTAGAGAGAACAACAACTGGAGAAAGTCCTGGAAAGTATTGCCATACAAATGCAGGAAGGCAGTGACGAATGGCTAGTGTGAGGAGTGTGACGGTGCAAGCTGGCAACACCTGCTCAGTGTGGGAGAGTGACAAGCTAACAGGTACAGAGATGAGGGGCAGAGGTGGATCACACAACAACAGATCACAGGTGGCATCTTGGTTAGTGAATGATCTGCATTCTATCCACTAAAACCTGACTCGAGAAACAGTCTGAAATTCTGTAAGTATTTTTTCCTCAAAAAAATTGTGTAATGTAAAATATAAGAAATGCAAAAACTCAGTAATGTATAAACAGAAAAATAAATTATGTGTAGACAAGGCATGGTGAATATTCATAGTACAGGATAACTTTGTGGACATGCCACAAGGATGTGATGGCAAGGCAATGGAACACCACAACCTACAACTTAAAGAAACTGATTAAATGTCAGACATTTAACAAATGTTGCACATCCTTCTTCCAACAAATATCCAGTACTTCTTACTGACTTTCTTTCCTGTGCTATTAAAATTTATCAAAGAAAACTCATTCTCATAGTTTGTTCTTTTCCCTGACTGATTTGAGAATTTTCTTGGACACTCTACCAAGTGTTGAGAGTCACTTTTATCCAAGAGTAAAAGTACAGTCTACTCCTATATGAGTTAAATAACTTTCATGTAAAAAAATGCTAAACAATAACACGGTTATATCTATATGAAAAACATCTGCAAAACTGCAATAAAAGTATTTTAATACAAGAAGTGCTTTCAAGTTAGTGAGGTGCACATAAATTTGAACTAGATGTTTATTACAAACATGCCCATGACTACCAACTTGGAGGAACAGATGTTTACTTACACCCCAAGTAAGTATTGCCTCTCCACACCCTTTCTCATGGAGAATGTCACTGAAGGGTCTGCCTCTCTCTAAACATTGCTAGCCTTTTTCATTTCTGATTCTTCCCTCTTGAGAGAGAGAGAGAGAGAGAGAGAGAGAGAGAGAGAGAGAGAGAGAGAGAGAGAGAGAGAGAGAGAGAGAGAGAGAGAGAGAGAGAGAGAGAGAGAGAGAGAGATAACATTTAAAATAGTGTGAGCATATGTATGTGTACATGTAAGAGAGCAAGAAAACTCACTGTACCTACATGAAGGTTCTTGTGAGACCAAATTATCTCAAAGAGGTGAGGGCATGACACACACACACACACACACACGATGTGGAAATTAACGAGTTGATAGGTAGAATTAAACCATATGTTATGATACCGAGTGAGGTTGGTGGTGGCATGTATGAAGTGTGGATGAGAAACAGAAGAATTAAAGAAGGTGGAGGAGTTATGATTTTGACTAAGAAGGGAGTTAAAGTGGAGGAGGTGATTAGAAGTGAAGGAAATTGAGATTTTACAGGTAATATTCTCAGGTACCAACAGTAAAAATGTAAATTATGTTGGAGTGTACATACTCCCAAAGAATAATGCTTGGGGAAGGGAAAAGCACGATGATATGTTGGTGACTGTTTTAAGAATATTGAAGGAAATTAAGAAAAACTTTGATGTGGTTATTGGTGATTTTAATTGTCAAGTGATCTGGGAAACGATGACGCCCAGTGGAGGTGAAAATTCCTGGAGCAATACACTTTTAAATTGGTCAACAGAAAACTTGTTGACTCAATGGGTTGATTGTGATACTAGAGTTAGAGGAAATGATTCACCATCGAGGCATGATTTAGTGTTTACCAAAGATAAGGACAATACATATTATAAATTTGCAATGTGAAAGTCCCTTGGGTAAAAGCGATCATGTGTTAATGGCATTTGATGTATTAAATGAGAATGAGACTGTAAATGAGGAGTGTAAGGTAAAAAGACTTAGATATGCTAGAGGTGATTTCAGGAAATTGAGGAAATTCTTTGCTGAGGTGGATTGGCATGATTTTGAGAAGACTGAGGATGTCCAAGATAAATGGAATGAATTTTTAAAAAATTTACAACATTGTGGTCGGGAGTTTTGTACCTAGAGGAGGACCGGGAGCAAAAAAAGGGAAAGTGTGGTTTAATGCTAAATGCATAAAGGCCAAAAATGATGAGATTAATGATTGGAATAGATGGAGGAAGCGCAAAACTGAAAACAGATGGGATGAATATATTAAAGTTGGAAATGAATATGTCAAGACAATAATAAGGCTGGAGAGAAAGAAATATGAGAGCATTATAACTGACAAGTGCATAGATGAACCCAAGTTGCTTTTTAGACACAAACAGTAAGATGAAACAGAGAGAAGGGATAACTAGGCTTAAAGTTGAAGACACAGTTTATGAGGAAGTGCAAGATATGGCAGAATTGATGAATGAATGTTTAAGTTCTGTCTTCACTGCAGAAAGAGAGTTCAACCCTAAACTTATTAGATGGAACTCATTGAGCACTATCTCTGACATATGATGAAATTTCTAAAATGTTAAAGGAGCTTGATTAAATAAATCAATGGGACCGGACAGTGTCAAACTGGATTTTGAAGGAATGTAGAGAACAAATAGCAGGAAAAATTCAGTTTGATAGTAACATCCATGACAAAAGGTTTTGTGCCTAAGGATTAGAAAAGAGCAAATATCACGCCAATATCTAAAGGAGGTGGTAAAGAAAATCTTTTAAACTATAGATCAATGTCATTGACCAGTGTGGTGGGGAAGTTGTGCAAGAGTGGTTAAAGAGAGATGGATGGAGCGCGTGGAGAGACAAAATATAACAACATACTGTCAGTTTAGTCTTAGAAAAGGTGGGTCATGCTCCACAAATTTACTATCACTTTACTCAAGAGTGATTGATGTCATTCAAGAAAGAGATGGATGGGTAGATGCGGTATATCTTGACTTGAAAAAAGCATTTGATAAGGTACCACATCTAAGATTGTTATGGAAGATAAAGGAGTATGGAGGCATTGATGGAAGATTTCTTGAGTGGTTGAAGAATTATCTTAATGACAGAGAAATGAGAACAATAATACGTGACCAGTGTTCATCGTGGCTTAACACGTTAACCGCGTATTGGGCCACCCGTATACCGAGCAAATGTTTCACTTGTTGCGTATTGGTACGTCTGAGACCCGAATATCACTATATAAAAACTATTACAAACTTGAGTATGTAAACAATTTGTGTATAAATTTGTATTCATTATGACTGCAGATGCATTGCTAAGGTACTGGAAAATAAGATAAAAATGATAAGACAATAATTTCATTTGTTGAAAGAAAAAAAATAGGCTTCTAAATAACAAGCAATATTTGGAGACATATTACTTCAAAAATACAATCAATATAAGAAAATAATGGAATATTAGATAATCATAATGTTGATCACTAATTACACAAGTCATGTTTTTCGTTGAAACATGAAATGCAAAGGAGTGGTTGACCCTCACATTCATTGTAATAGGTGGATACTCTCCAAGCCTTGTTTGTGGCCACCTTGTATCCCTCAGACAGTGAGATTTTCTCATAGCATCCTCTGCATCGCTTCCTTGTATTTTTCATTGGTCCATCTGCTTCCTGTAAGGTATGTTCTTTTCTTGCACCCAATATATCAGAGGTCCTCTTCCCTGGTTTTGTAATTTCCTCAGGAATGTTTTTAGTAAGAGAAAATTACTGATTCTATGAAGGTTTTTAGGCATACTTGTTTTGCTGAGCAGTATTTATTGTATAGAATTTGAGCATTTGTCACTGATAACCCAGCAATCGTTTCCAGAGCCAGCTTCTTGTACCACTTCCTTGATTTGTAGAGTGGCGAGTAGTAGGAATCGGGTTGATCAGCAACATCAACACTTTTTTTTTGCTTTATTGTACTCAATGACACTTTCAGGTTTTACAATCTCTTCTCCTTTTCTGTTTTTCATTCCACTTGGAACTAAGTTATTACCTTACTCAGGTACTGATGATAGTGACAAGAATATATCATCATATGCTACAGCCCAAGGCTGGCACACTGGTGTACCAATACGCGATAGAAGGGAAAAAAAATTACTGGTCCGCGATTTGGTATATATTTGTACCATGGATTTTTATGCTCTATACTAGAGGCTGCACTCTCACAATGATATATACCTCTTCTCTCTGCAAAAGTCCAATGGACACTGGTGTGGTCGGGTAATGAAGGTTACGCCCTGCGGGCGAGTGTGCTGAGTTGCCAAACGCGGTTAACGTGTTAAGGTAACTAGTGGTGTCCCACAGGATCTGTGTTGGGACCACTGATGTTTGTTATCTACATTAATGACTTGCGTGAAAATTTGTAAGTTATATAAACCTGTTTGCTGATGATGCAAAACTGATGAGGAAGGTCGAAAATGTGAATGACTGTAAAGTGAAGCAAAGTGATTTAGATAAGATTAGTAATTGGGGTAGAACATGGCAAATGGAGTTTAACTTGAATAAGTGTAAGGTAATGGAGTTTGGTAAGAGTGAAAAGAGATCATGATACGACTATAATATGAATGGTGTCAAATTAGAGATATTGAAAGAGGAAATGGATTTGGGAGTGACTGTTACAGATGACTTGACTCCAGACAAACATACAAATAAAATTGTTAATGGTATGATGAATTTATTGAAGAGGGTGAGAGTGGCCTTTTCGTATCTTGATGAAAGGATGATTAAAAGGGTGTTGATTTCTGTTATATAACTGAAATTGGAATATGCGGCGGTCATGTGGTCTCCTCATAAAAAGAAAAATACAATGAAGTTGGAAAGAATGCAGAGAGCAATTACAAAGATGGTTCCAAATTTAAGTACTTTAACCTATGGAGAAAGATTGAGGAAGTTGGACATTACTACATTGGAAGAGAGAAGGAAAAGAGGAGATTTGATACATGTTTATAGAATGGTTAATGGCATGAAGGATGTGGATAAAGAAGACTTTTTTACTGTTGGACACATGCAGTACAAAAGGACATGGTTTAAAGTTGAAAAGGGTTTTTGTAGAAGAGATGTCAAGAAGTAGTTTCCCTCAGAGTTGTGAAAAACTGGAATGAACTTGATGAGGAGGTTGTAATGGCTATGACTGTGCATACTTTTAAGAAGAAATTTGATAAAAGATATAGGGATGGGCCATCATGAGTTTACTCCCCTACCATAAACAACTACATAAACACACACACAAGTAAGAAAGGAAGAAGAAAAGAACTATGAAAAGGACATTGTCGAAAAATGTAAGGAACAACCAAAATTGTTCTATAGATTCATAAATGGAAAAATAAGACAAAAAGAAACAATAGAAAGGTTAAAAGGAGAAAACAGAATGGTGGAAGACCCAAAAAGTATGGCAGAACTGTTAAATAGTAAATTTCATGAAGTCTTTACTAAGGAATCCAAATTCGAAAGACCACAGGGTAATAGAGAGACTGTCCATATGAAAGAGATTAAAGTAACCAAGCTTGAAATAAAAAGTTGATGACGGAATTGGATGAGGAAAAGGCAATGGGACCGGATGAAGTCTCAGGCAGAATACTGAAAGAATGTAGGGAAGAACTAGCAAGTCCAATATACAACATCATAAAATGCTCAATAGAAAATGGAACAGTGCCAGTGGAGTGGAAAAGAGCTGAGGTGGTTCCCATATATAAGAGCGGAAGGAAGGAAGAACCTTTAAATTACAGACCGGTATCACTAACTAGTGTAATATGCAAGATGTGTGAAAAAGTAATAAAGAAGCAATGGATCGAGTTTCTTGAAGACAACAAAATATTATCAAATAGCCAATTTGGTTTTAGAAAAGGTCGGTCATGTGTGACAAATTTATTGAGTTTCTACTCTAGAATAGTTGATAAAGTACAAGAGAGAGAGGATGGGTTGACTGTATTTATTTAGATCTAAAAAAGGCTTTTGATAAAGTGCCACATGAAAGATTACTATGGAAGTTAGAGGAGAAGGGTGGCTTAAAAGGAAGCACATTGAGATGGATGAAGAATTACTTAAGGGGGAGAGAAATAAGGACGATAGTTAAAGATATGAAGTCCAAGTGGAGAACAGTAGACAGCGGAGTGCCACAGGGGTCAGTATTGGCACCAATACTTTTTCTCGTATATATAAATGACATGCCAGAGGGAGTGAACAGCTACATAAATCTGTTTGCGGACGATGCGAAACTGTGCAGAGTCATTAAACAAAAGAGGATTGTGAAATACTACAGGAAGACTTAAACAAGATCTGGAAATGGAGCAAAAATGGGAGATGGAATTCAATGTGGACAAAAGCCATGTCATGGAAATGGGAAAAAGTGAAAGACGACCAGTGGGAATCTATAAGATGGGAGATGGAGTAGAACTAGAAAAAGTAAAAAGGAAAAGGACTTGGGAGTGACAATGGAAGAAAATAATCAACCGGTTAGCCATATTGATAGAATTTTCAGAGAGACGTATAATTTGCTAAGGAATATTGGAGTAGCATTTCACTATATGGACAAGGAAATGATGAAGAAATTGATAAGTACTAAAATAAGACCTAGATTGGAATATGCAGGAGTTGTGTGGACTCCCCATAAAAGAAACACATAAGAAAATTAGAGAGACTACAAAAATGGCTACAAGAATGGTTCCAGAATTTAAAGGGATGGCATATGAGGAGAGACTAAAGGCAATGGATCTACCAACCTTGGAGCAGAGAAGAGAGAGGGATCTGATACAAGTTTATAAATTGATTAACGGAATGGATGAAGTGGATAATGAGAAACTGATCCTGAGAGAAGAATATGACTTTAGAAGCACAAGATCGCATAGTAAGAAACTAAGGAAGGGACGATGTCTGAGAGATGTTAAAAATTTAGTTTCCATAAAGATGTGTTGAGACTTGGAACAGTTTGAGTGAGGAAGTGGTGTCAGCAAAGAGTGTACATAGTTTTAAAGAAAAATTGGATAAGTGTAGATATGGAGACGGGACCACATGAGCATAAAGCCCAGGCCCTGTAAAACTACAACTAGGTAAATACACACACACACACACACACACACACACACACACACACACACACACACACATGTAGAGAGCCATAGGATAGTGAGGGGGATGGAGATAGACAAAAAAGATCAAAGGAGAGGAGAAGCAGTCAAGAGGAAGAATGAGGAGCTAGCAGATCTACCCAGTGACACTTTCCACTACCTGGGGACTCAAGTAACAATCTGTTCCCTCTTGGTTGACAGCCATGTCCACACAAAAACAGGTGTATTTATATTAATGTCACATCTCTGGGGGGAGCTGTGATTGCTTCCTGCTACAAGTGATGAGAGAGAGAGAGAGAGAGAGAGAGAGAGAGAGAGAGAGAGAGAGAGAGAGAGAGAGAGAGAGAGAGAGAGAGAGAGAGAGAGAGAGAGAGAGACTGACTTTGGTTGTTTAGTAAAAATTCAGTGCTGAAATTCAAACTTTAAAACAATAATTGTTTCTTTCAGCAAAATCTGAATCTAATGATGTCACTACCACCATCAATCCTACATAAACGAAGGCAGCTGTCCATATCTTTGTCCTTCCTTAGAATCTCACCCTTTGCCTTGTTTGTATACACTGACACTCATATTTGATCTAAATCCAAACAATCTGCCTTCTACTTCCAACTGTACAGGAAGCTCCAACCACTCTCATCTTCTCTACAGAGCCATACCAAAGCATGTTGCCTTTCCCTTTTGACACATTTCTTAAAGCACCATTAGCACATCCACCTCACTTCACTGTGCTGCTCAGTTTCCACCCACACACGCATGGTAATCTTTCATGCACCACCAACACATCCACCTCACCTCACTGTGCTGATCAAGTTTTCACTCCATACGGATCATAATCTTTAACAGGCCAAGTTTCACCTTCCTCTTTACTCTACAGTACTCCATTACTCATTTATTCTATGCTATCAGAAGCCTTCGTTTTACATTATGTCCTTACAGCCACAAACTATGAACTTGATATATACCATATTTGCCAGCATATAAGATATGCTTCTGTAAAAGACACACCACAACCTTATCTTTAAAAAGGTTTGAGGAAAAAGGAGTTTTGTCATAATTTTTCTGGTTGTATCTCCACCATGGGAATCAATATCAATAAGTTAAAAATGCAAAATGCCTTAAGGTAAGCAGGCTTGGTTATATACCAGTGGGCACTTTGCACTTTATCCAACCTTTCATTCAATAATCTGGCTGCATTAGAAAAGGTGATATTTGCATCTCCTTTCCTTTGTTTTCTTACATCTTACATATATCCATTTTTAATAACACATCTCATATGGTGGAGTGGGAAACAAGCCTGGCTACAAATCTGCAGGCCCCCTTTCAAATTTGAGCTAGGGCAGTCAGCTCACAGTTTACCTATGAAAGGTGAATTGTGGAGACCCATAAGTCAGTGGCTCTATATGCCAAAACTTTACCATTGATGTCATGATTTTTCAATGTCATGTCTAGAATTATATTAAATACTCCCAGCTGCTCAACGCTTATTGCAAACACAGGAAACATAATCATCACAATCACAACTCATTACATGGCTGTAATATTTAGGCATGGAATCACAACACATGATGTGGAAGGAAGAGTGTCACCTGTACTCTTCCTGCATGAGATGCAGGATCCTCCACCACTCCCTAACACTGGTACATTGTTTATACTGTTTATAGTGACACTCATCTCCCTCACACTCCACTATGGTTTAATGATCTATGGTTTTATAATGAATATATGTTACAACTGAAGCCGAGATTATAACACTTGCAAGACAGCAGTTACCTATCTTTAGTCAACTATTAACAAGGTGAATTTAATGCCTAAAAACAAGCTTGAGTTGCGAACCATGAGCATTCAAGGTCCTGGAGATGGGGACAACAAGGTAAAAGACATTGGTGTTTTTCGACCAAGCATTGGCATGGGAGGTTAAGGTTAGCTGTGCTCATTTATGATTCAATACCGCTTTTCATCATGCTTATATTATTCTAATTATCTCTTCAATTCTAATAGACCTATTTGCAATTTCTTTGTAGCATTTCCATCCTCGAATAATTTGTTATAAGATTTACTCAAAAAGAATCACTAAATACAGACAAACATGAAAAATGATAAACATTTTTTATCATTAGCAGGAAAAAAAGCTTGTCTTTTTTAGGTATTATACATTATGCATATCATCTTTGTCTCAACACATTCCTTGTGTCTTTAGTCCATATCTAATGGTGGAATTACTCAGAGATAACATTTGATTATAAATCAAAGGTGGAGGGAATATTTAAAAAACTTTTAATGACTCAGAGTGAGAATCAGCAGTGAGGTGTTTACCGTGTGGTGTCTCAAGAATTTCTTGACTCATTTGCTGTCAACTCATCCAATGCATACAAAGTGAGTCAACATCACATTTTGTATTTCTGATTATGAAAAGACTTTAAAATCTAACTTTCTCAAATCTTCTCACAAGTGCCAAGCAAGAGGCAATGAGGAGCAAATCATGTGCACACAAACACTTTCCTCTGCAATCAAGGCATATTCAAATGTTATAAGAAAAGGGGAGGGTTATCTT
This sequence comes from Portunus trituberculatus, assembly GCF_017591435.1. NCBI lineage: Eukaryota > Metazoa > Arthropoda > Malacostraca > Decapoda > Portunidae > Portunus > Portunus trituberculatus. The sequence continues at coordinate 7,302,464 of NC_059267.1, forward strand.
TATCTTCATTTGAAATACAATACTATTGTAAAGCACAAATTAGCAACTGCATAAATTCTAATGATTTCTTTTCATTAAATCACAATTAAAAAATTTACAAATAATAATTGACAAGAATTATTGCTTCTTGATTTAAAGAACCCATTATTTAAACAATACATTCAGAGAGAGAGAGAGAGAGAGAGAGAGAGAGAGAGAGAGAGAGAGAGAGAGAGAGAGAGAGAGAGAGAGAGAGAGAGAGAGAGAGAGAGATTTGGAGTAGAAGGTGAAAGAGGAGAACAAGTGACACTAGGAAAAAAACAGACAAACAGTTAACTAGCTATGAAATCCAACCAGTTAACTTGAATCACAGACAGCCAGTAGACCAGCTAATTGAACTGTAACATAACAAGCCTCATGGCCTGTTACTAGCCAGTCAGCCAGCTAGCTAGTTGCTTGTGCTAGCTGACCAACCTGCTAGGAAGTCACTGACCAAAATAGCTAGTTAGCCAGCTGGCCATCCAGGTAGTCAGGTATTAGCTAACCACCCTGGTAGAAAGCCACTCATTCAGCCTCCCAGCCAGCTAGCTAGTTAGTAGTCTGACAATCAATAGTTAGGTAACTAACCATTTAGCCAGTTAGTAACCTGGCAGCCAGTTAGTATCTGGCCGGATCACCAGTTAGTAGCCAGCCTGGCTAGCCAGCCAGCTTGAATCAAAGAGAAGCAAGCACAGTATAGCACTGTCCCCCCAACACACTTACAGATGCCCCTGTCTGCCAAAACGGACGATACTCAAGTGGTGTGTGTTCTGAAAAGGCACTTACGCTGCCAGCAACGCCAACTTGTACCAGAGCATACTGCAAGTAAACAAACTATGAGGAATGTGCAAACACACACACACACACACACACACACACACACACACACACACATACAATGAGGCAGCCAAAGATCCAACAATGTTTCAACAGTTACAGATTCTCATAAGGCACTCTCCAGTGATTGCTTAAGGACCACCCCACACTCTCCCTCCCTCCCATCCTCACTCACTTCCCTGTTGCCGCTGCTGCTAACTGAATGTTCCACCTCACCTACTGACCTTCATGATTTAGATACCTCACATACAACAATTCTACATCCATATGGTTGCAATGTAAGCAATATTAGAGGAGAGGCAGGACAGTTTGGTCTCTCAGCATTGCCACAGAGGCAGTACAATCACAATCACCACCACCCACACTCACTCATCCTCCACTGGCACCACTGACAATGCATGTGCTGTACCAAAATAAAGTCACAGTCGGCTACACACCAAACCCAGTGATGCACACAAGATTCACCGTGTTCCTTAGTATGAAGCCATTATTTCTTGAAGTAAATCTATTTTCACCCATCCTTATGCTTTGAAAATGTACCAAATTATTATAACTAGAATTACATGTGGGATGAAAAAAAAAAAAAAAAAAAAAAAACTACAAACCTTATTACTCCTCTGGGCCACTGTCAAAAACCATATATGTTTACATCTGACAACATATTGGTCTAAGGACCCGTGTTGGTAGCTTCTGGCAAATATTAAGGTTTTTGAATGTAAAATACTGGAACCTAATAAGCATCTGCATACATATGAAAGGGTTTCAAATGTTAGATGAAATCGTTTGCCTCATTCAGAGCTTAATCCTGCTTAATGTTTTTTTTATTTATTATTTTTTTTTCAATGCCTGCCCAAATGGAAGTATGTCTCATGAACCCATGTGTCTTAAAAGCTATCAAATATGGTAGGTGAAACTATCTTTTTATAGTCTTCATGTATTTTAGGCTCAAAATCTGTGGGTCTGGGACAGATTAATCCAACTTACATGAAAAATTATTTGCCATTTATACAAATTTTAATTCAAACAGCCTCCTACAACATATTCTGTGTAGTGTAGTGTTGTAGTGGAAATCCACTACAACTTCCTTTGCTTAGCTGTATAAAACTTGTGATTAGGAACCATTCATCAGTCTGACCATTTCCATTATTTGTTCATTCATCTCTAACTCTTTAAGTGCAAGATCTATAAGTAAGGTCTCATAATATTCAGTGCCAAGTTCCATACATAAAGAGGGACTTCATAAATTGTTTCATAGTTCAGTGTAGAAGGATGTTTGGACTCCTCTTACCTCACCCACACCTGAGGAATCATCTCTCAAATCCACATCTTTCTCATGTCACCTTTCAATCTTTCCTTGACCAGTAAGCCACCATTCCTCAACCTTCCCGGGCAGGCAAGTTCCTCTGCCACAATGAGATCCACAACAAAACAAAATATTGGCAGTAAATGTGGAGGCAGTGTAAAGCAGTGTTGAGTGTGTACATCATTCTGTCCACTGCTTCTAACACTTTAATCACTTCTATTACTGATACAAAGGATTACAAGTGTGGGGGCAACTAAATATACACAAGTACAGCATTATAACTAATGAATAGAGAGAGAGAGAGAGAGAGAGAGAGAGAGAGAGAGAGAGAGAGAGAGAGAGAGAGAGAGAGAGAGAGAGAGAGAGAGAGAGAGAGAGAGATATTCACATATCTAAAGGACACATATTGATGGTGTTAGTGCCACCAAGCTATGGTGGAGAGCACTGACCTGTGAAGCAGCGCTCGTGGAGGCAGCCAGGTGGTGAGGGTGGTGGCTGGGTCTTGTTGCCGCTGAAGTGCGAGATGTGGCACTGGGTGGCACACACTGGTTCACCCACATTTCAATTAATACCTGAACTAACACCTGCAAAGATAATATTGTTACTATTATTATCCCTGCCAATGACACAGACTTACTATCCTTACTAACATTACAATACTAACACTATTACCACTTCAAATACTTCAGTACTTATATATTTATACCATCATCATTTACTGTATAAAACTGAAGTAAACATCTTCCCTGTAATGAAATCTCACCTGTTGTTCATTTAATACAATAATAACTGACGAGCATAAAATAAAATGTATGAACTGCCTTGGAATGATGCAGAAATAGCATGACAACAGGCAACTTTATCAAAACAATTCCTCCAGAGCTGTCTTGTAGGTGGACATTGCTCTATTCCAGGAGAACATTGGAACCAGGAATTATAGAAAAAAGTACAATAAAGCCACATGGATTGTCTAATTAACCTAGATGAAAGTTGCCTGTGTTGTGATGCCTGTTACAAATGTGTGCAACAGTAAGGCACAAGACTTAAATGTATTCCTTGTCAAAACAAATCAACAATGGCACTTGATGAGATACAGTACCAGGACCTCTCAACACAACAGTCCTAGCCATTGAGCACTGGTGTGGTAGCAATAGCACTGCATTATGTGTTCCTGAAGTAATTTCTGACTCTAATAATATTCATGGTTAAGTACAAAGACAAGGCATGAACAAGTAAAATTAAATTAAATGGCAACATGAGAAAAGCAGTGTGCAAATAGATGGGATAGTGAGAAGTATATAATACTATCATGTACTACAAGTAAAAATGATGACGCAAAAAAATGGAATGAGGAAAAAGAACTAAGAAAACAGGAGGGAAAGGGAGACAGTGTGAAGAATAGCTAGGCCAGAATGATCACACTACCTGACTGGTCCACACACTGAGGCTTGGCTGATTCACTCCATGAGGAGAAGCTGCACCAGTGGCAGCAGCAATGGCAGCAGAGTGGTGGTGCACATGTAGAGGGGAGGAGGTGTGAGGTGCTGCACCCATCGTCTCTCCCACCCCTCCCAGTGCCTCCGAGATATTATGGGGAGACTGGCCCAGGTGGTGGAGAGGCCGGGGGGTGATGGGGGATGCAGCCAGGCCACTCATGTACATGTTGGGGGACCCTGCACAGCCTGGCCTGTGGTGTACCAAACACAAACAAAGTTAACAATAAGCTTTACTTTAAAAATGAAGAAAATAAATCAGAATGCATCAAGTCTGGCCAATTCCACCATACTGAAGCTGAAAATTTGGAAAAAGATGAAGTATGATAATAATTTACAAAAGCATAGCAATGAGACTGACATAGCAAGGTGTCATCAAGGATGCCCAACAGTAAATGTACAGATATAATCATAATTAAAAAAATCCAATAACATATCAATGGAAGGCTGATCAAACTGCATGTGCAAGAAGTATCGATAAATCAATTAGTGAAAATATAAAAAGTTGTTATAAAGAGAAAGGACATTACAGCTTGACTCCCTCCCATGAGGAAGACTGAAGCACCACCACCCACCTAGCAGCCAACACACCCCTTGGGGACACAGGTGGACTGGGGGGACCAGGGGGCAGAGAGCCATCACAGGGGAGGAAGGCTGTCAAATATTCTTCTAGCAGTGTTGGGTAGAGTGCATCACCAGCCGTAGACCAGGTCAGGGTCCACCGCTGGCCCATTCCACTGCTGCTCCCACTGCTGCTGCTGCTGCTGCCACCCACCAGGAAGTGTGCAAAGTGGAACAGGTAATATTCAAAGGCGTCTGATGGATGGAGGAAGGTTAAGGAACCACTGCATGGTGAGGATTAGCAGATACATTGGATTAAGATTTCTCTTACTTCATCCAGTATTGCTGCATCTTATCTATCTATTTACAGCATCTTACTTTAGATTTCACTTAAGAGTAAAACAAACATCTACAATTCAAATGCAATATGTAACTACTCTGTGGCTGAAATCATGGAACTGAAAGGCACAATAAACTGTAGAAGTGAGACTTTGCCATGAATGTTGGAACAAACACACTCTAATATGTAAACAGATTCACTGAACCATCTGACCTGTTAGTTCATGCAAGTCTTGGAGAGAGAGAGAGAAAAAAAAAAAATAAATAAATAAATAAAAATAAAAAAATAAAATAAAAATAAATAAATAAATAGAAAAAAAAAAAATAAATAAAATAAAAAAAAAAAAAAAAATAAAAAAACTAAATTTATGAGAACCTTGTACATAAATAAGCACTGTGTTTATTTGTATGTGTATCTATAAACTGCAGCACACACAGCCACCCTGAGCACCACAACACACAGACCAGCATCAAAAGGATACTCAGCAGGATGTTGAACGGCACCTTGCCCGGGCCAGGGTACTGAACCTTGTTGACGTAGAATGCACTCGGTGAACCTTCCTCTATCTCCAGGCGGGACTTGGCCTGAAGAGGAACACCACCAAGATGAATGCCAGTGGTGTGTATGTGTCTAATATTCCAGCTCTAACAATCAGTGAACTCAAGGCTTTTACATACACACATATATACACTGTTGAGCATCCTACACTTTCAATATTTGTTTACTAATACATGTACAAGTATATTAAACCTGGGACTGAGACCAAAAGTAAGGTTAGCACATCCTACACAAAGAAAATAAAGCAGTACTGTATTCCACTGTTCATTCCAGTAAATGCAAAATATTCTGAATTATTAAACCAATTACTCAATACAAATGATAAGAACAAGTACATAAAAAAAAAAATAAATAAAAAAAAAAATAAAAAAAAAATAAAGAAAGAAAGAAAGCAACAGATATACAGTTATCAACCATGAAAGCTGAAAACACGGAAGTCTTACTGGTAGCCAGGCCACGGGGAACTCAAACACCATGTATGGGTCACTGGCCAGCCGGAAGATGAGTGCCAGGAGGGGGCCATTGGGTCCAAGGAACGCCCGCAGCTGCTCAAACTCACGAGGCTGAGCCGAGCGTGTGATGACCCTCAGTCCCCAGCCTATGCACCCCTGGATTGTGGTAGGAGGGGCCTGTACAAGGATGCTTTCCACCGTGGCCCTGAGGATGTAGCCGGCATCCTTGGTGGTGGCCTCAGAAAGTATCCGTGCCACCTCTTCACACCGGGTGGCCACCTGAGGCTGGTTCAGGGCTGCCTGCAAGCGGACCTGAAGGGTGACAGTAGCAACAGAGTGAGTGTTCATTCCCTGTGGCTCTCAGCTTGTTCATGTGTCATTTGTCATAGTGAGTAAAGTTGGTGTATCAGTGTGAAGAAGTGTGTCCCTCTGCAAAAGGTAGAGGATGATGATGATGATGATGATGATGATAACAATAATAACAACAATAAAAACTTGACATAGGAGAAATTGTGAATCATCTACCTCCTACGACATCAAGATGGTTAGTGACACTTTCCTACCATTTATACTACTGTAGGTACCATATGTATACTATGGGTTTTGTCAAAGTCTGGAAGGAAATAGTAAAAAATAAGGAGGTGTAGGTATACTGGACCATTACCAAACAGTAACATAACATGGCAAGAGTTGGTGAAAAATCAAGAAAAAGTGAGAAGCCGCACTCTTGTTGTTGTGATGGCCGCCATGGTCTTGCTCTTACTGCTGGCACCCCAATGTTACAAACCCCAACTTATGCGAGTTTGGCTAGAATCAGTTAGGATGCCAGCAGTAAGATCAAGATGAAGAACACGGCAGCCATTACAACAAGAATACTTAGGCCACACACCTCTTTAATATTTACCAACCTCCTCTTACATTGTACTTTTAATAATTTCAAGAAGTTAATATGGATATGTATTGTATGGTGTCCAGAACCCTTATCTGGCATGTGGGTTAGTATTAATCTCGGGAGAGGAGAGGACTAAATCTAATATGATCTCCATACTCCCACTAAACCAATTACAACCACTGAGAAGCTTGATGGCGCCTCTTGCTGGGAGTGTGCCTCTCCAAAACACTCGTCTTGATTGTACAAAGTCACTACATAAAGCCGAGGCAGCTGTGACAGGGCAAAAAAAAAAAAAAAACGTAAAATAAATAAATGAATAAATAAATCCTGGGAGATACTACGTATGATACTATCAAGTGATGGAAATGAGACAGTGTCAGCCACCACCACGACCTGTGCTAGTGCCAGCCACCACACACCTGGCACCACCACCACCTCACCTGTGTCAGTGCCAACCACCACCATCACCTCATCTGTGTCAGTGCCAACCACCTCACCTACACCAGTGCCAGACCCAGTGAGCCCATTCAAATCCTGCCCGAGCCGCCAGTGACCGCCACCACCACCACCTCACACTCCCGGAGCCCTCCACCTCCCCGCCACAACACTGCACTGCTTCATCTCGAGACACTCTCCCTAGCCACACATTCCCGCACCAGTACTGGCCTCAAATAGCCCCAACACCAGCAATACACCACCAAAAGGTTCAAACGTACACTCAAGGAACTCGTCGTCGCCGCCATCTTGAGGCTCACAGAATTCCAATGTCAATAATAATATGGTTTGACCATAAAAGTCATCACGAATAACGATATAAGTTATCCATATAATAACTAATTAATAAATACAAAAAATCATTGCATCTTTTAGTATTTTCGGACACATGATGAAAATCCCCACATGTTCAGTGTTAATGAACGCATCTTGTTTGTAAACAAAACATGACGCGGCCAGCGGGACACTCGCTACTCGCCGCTCCCCGCTCATTTCACTGCAGTTTCCACTTGCAAAGAAATTTCCTTGTGCTCAGGAAATTTGAGACATAAAAGGAGATTTTTCAAGGAAATAGTGTAGCGTAGTGTAGTGGTTAGCACGCTCGACTCACACTCGAGAGGGTCCGGGTTCGAATCCCGGAGGCGGCGAGGCAAATGGGCAAGTCTCTTAATGTGTGGTCCCTGGTCACCTAGCAGTAAATAGGTACGGGATGTAACTCGAGGGGTTGTGGCCTCGCTTTCCCGGTGTGTGGAGTGTGTTGTGGTCTCAGTCCTACCCGAAGCTCGGTCTATGAGCTCTGAGCTCACTCCGTAATGGGGAAGACTGGCTGGGTGACCAGCGGGAAACCGAGGTGAATTACACACACACACACACACACACACAAAAAAAAAAAAAAAAAAAATGAAATAAAAATAAATAAAAAATGAAAAAAAAAAAAAAAAAAAAAAAAATAAAGGTAGGCTATGATATTTCTTTCATCCTCTTTCTGTCGCCTCTATTTTTGATATACGAATATTTTTGACAATATACCAGGATGAATTGATAGTAAGTTGAGGAATATATACATTTTTCATGCACATCTATCTTCTTATCCATCTACGAATTCATTTACTTATCTGCCTGACTACCTATCTATCTGTTTATCTATTTATATGTCCATTTACCTATCTGTCAACCTATCAGATTAGCTGCTTATTTATTAATTTATCTATTTACCTTCACACAAGCATTGAAATATTAACAAACTGGCATGGATGGCTAGTGGCAAGGAGTGTTGTGTGCCGGGGTGTGGATGTTGGTTGAGGTGTTAATGGATTGAGTGCACGAGTTGACCAGACTGCAGGATTTCTCAGCGTGGGCCATATGCACCCCCCTGGAGTCCATGAAAATTTTTCAGGAGCCACAAAACAAAATCAGGGAAGTGGAGGGCCACAAGGGGCCACAGAACTTCCTAAGTTTGCGTTGCTCATATAATTCTCACATTTCCTGTAGTTGTGTTGTTTTCTTGTCAGGTGTTCTACTGTTTCATTTACCCACTTCAGCGTCTTTTTGCTATAATTCTGGTAACATTCACTTCCCATAAGTTGGCAACACTGAATTCATGGTTGCTTTGTTTGTCCTTTAACGGACAATTGTCCCATTTTGGTCCATTTGTCCTTTACCCAAATTAGGAAGTCTATTAATTTACTAGTGGAGAAAGAATTTCGTCCATATTTGTATCCTAACAACGATCCTTACTATATTTACTTCCCAAGATGTAGTAGTTTAGGGAGGGGCCAAGTTTAGGGAGGGGCCAAGTTTAGGGAGGGGCCAAGAGAGCTCAAATTACCTTGGAGGGGGCCACTGTCGAAAAAAAAAAAAAAGGTTGAGAAACCCTGGACCAGGGTATTCTCCATCTTTCATCGCTTTCTCTGGTTCACTCTTGAACTCTCTGCCTGCTTTTGTATTTTCTTTATACTTTTATTGAAGTAAGCCAGTCATTCTTTTACATTAGGAGAATGCTATAAGAATAAGATTCAGATTCACTGATATATGTCAGTGCAAAAGACTTTTTTTCTTTGTTTTACTAACAGTGTTGCTCCGTCTTGCATAACACATTTCATCTGGACGCACATGAACACATCCTCATAATAAACTAAATTCCACACACACACACACACACACACACACACACACTTCGTGGGAGATTAAATAACCCCAATTATGAATTTATTTTATTCTGAAGATTGCAAAATATGAAGTAGAAATATTGATTCGAATAAAGATTACAATATGTGTTATATATACGTATATATATTTATATCACTATTCTATATTACTTTTTTAATGTACAATATATAATGGGTATTCATCAAAAACGAGTTCCGGCAAGGGTTGGGAAGAGGGAGAGAAAGATATGTAGCGTATAATGATATACTTGAACGAGTGTAGTCTGTGTGCAGCCACACCTCGAATGTACACAGCTAGTTTGTTACAACTTAGTGATATGATTGATTCTTGGTCTGGTTGAGCAAGGCGAAGCGAGAGAGAGAGAGAGAGAGAGAGAGAGAGAGAGAGAGAGAGAGAGAGAGAGAAAACTGGTCACACCGTGAAAAGCAGATAGTGAATTAAGAAAGAATACACGTAACGCACGATAATATGTACTAAGGGTATGATTCAGAATGTGAAGAGTGTAATCATGCTGATGAAAAACAGAAACATTCTATCATGAAGAATAAGATATACAAATGCAATCATATATATATATATATATATATATATATATATATATATATATATATATATATATATATATATATATATATATATATATATATATATATATATATATATATATATATATATATATATATATATATATATATATATATATATATATATATATATATATATATATATATATATATATATATATATATATATATATATATATATATATATATAAACAACAGGAAAGATGAATGAGAAAGCAGGCAAACGCGATTAAAAAGAAAAAAACAACAACAACAACAAGGTGATTGACGAAAAATATGGAAATAAAATAAAAACTTAGGAACCGGAGACGGCAATCACTCATACGCCACGGCGATGAAAATATGATTTAAAAAATACTGTTAAGAAGAGCACGGAGGCGTGATGCATCTTGCGGCGTGGCAGGGTATCGTGAGGACTGTTTTCAAGTTACATACGAGTACAGCCGTGGCTCGGGGGCGTGAGGGCATGTGCCTCTTATTGTTAATTTGTTGAGTTCGTTAATTCCTGACCATTTTGCACTGTCAACAATGGACAACGCCATCTGAAATATTCCTTCTTCGGGTCAATGTTTTATCTTTCAAAAGAATTTTAAGATTAGTAATCACACGTAACATTTTCCTTGGCCAGATCGTGAATGTAGCAGTCAGCTGATACAAGAGTTAGAGATGGTCAAGCTTCACCATCGACTACTTTTGATTGGCAAAATTTAGTTTTACAGCCATGCCCGGCCACAGAGATGAGTGATCGGGCTTTCATGGATGTTGTTTCCAAAGGTGATTCAGTCCTTGTCAACACGAGTGACAATCCGACCCGCTGTACCTGAAGCCTGCATGATAAAGCAGCAGTTCAAACAAAGCGCTGAGACGTTTGGGAGCGACCCGTAGTGTAAAAGTGTGAAGTCAGGTGGTTTGTAGGTGACATCATATTTACAAGGTAAGGCGAGACGGACTTTCCTGTTGTAAAGAGGAAGGAATAGTTATAGTTTTATTGGCAGGAGTTGGAGGATAATCATTAACAGTACCGGAATTCAAAAGTTTGCCTCCATCACGTGCAAGACGGCAGCTGGACACTAAGATGAACAAGTATGAACACAAGGTGAGAGTATTTGTCTTTTCTTGTTCGTTACGAATTTCAGGGACAAATCATTGACATCAGGAAAGTGGCAACAAAAATTTCAGTGATGGTAAAGAAATTAATCTTTATCATCCTAAATCTGCGTGACTGGGTATATAAATTTACTCTCTAACTGTCTAAACTCCAAAAAGTCGCAGCTCCACACAGGCCCCTGTTCAACTTAACCAAATCAACACCTGTATCCCCGCAGCGGCGTGAAATGCCGGGGGTGGCGCAGGTAGGGGATGTGCCTAGAGACCGGAGTCAATCCGGTCACGGTCGAGCCAAGTAGAAACCCATACTCAACACCACTGAGAGTTGTGTTTTCTGCAATCTGAAGTCACCTGATCCACTAACTGTCTATCAAGTGTGAAATCTTGCAAGAACATTGTCATGTGAGATGATTTAACCCTTTCACTGCGATATGCAACAATACACCACTAAAATTAACGTATGGAATGTTAAGTAGTGAAGGTGATAAATAAATCGCAGTCTGACCTTCACTACTCAACTTATCAATGTATGGAATCTTGATAAGGATTAACATGAAAGAAGGGGAATTTCTATCCAATACAATCTCTGCGAGTGGCAGTAGAAGAAGAAAAGAAGTTTCAGAGTGGCTAGTAATGAAGGAAAGACTTGCCACAGAGCAGTGAAGGAGTTAAAAGTGGTGGAAGACACACAACACAGTGGAAGTGAGTGTGGCAACGTACTCGACTCCTGGCCGAGACTGTGCACGAGGCAGAGTAAAGAGGCATCAACCACCCGGCGGAGGCAACATGTGCACCCACTGCACGACCCGCCCAAGGGAGGAACACAAGGGGGAACACAGGAGAGAACTGACGTGAACCGAGTTAAAACCCTACGATTTCTTACATCAAGCTACTTCTCCCACGCAAAAGATACGTGGAGACAAGCCCGTGCCTAGCAAGTCAAGCACGAACTCAGAACCAAGAACAAGCTGCTTGAAGAAAGTGAACATTTGTATCTGCTGTTTGGTGATTTAACTCAAAAAGACACTTTGAATATTACCTAGCCTAAAGACGTGATTACTAAGACCTCACACATCTCTCGTAGACCTTACACTTTTATTCCTACTGTAGAGAATCCTTTAAGAGTCCCCACCCTCTTCCTCTCGCTGGCTCACTCCATTACAAGTTATGGGTTGCCTGAGATTGTTTACAGCGGAGTCGAGACAGAATAGATTAAGGCTGGAAGTGGTGATTGCATAGGCACGATATTATGCAAGTAAGAGGCAACAGGTGAGGCTGGGAATGGAAGGTGTGATTGGCTGAGGATGTGAAGTGACAGGTGTGTGTGTGTGTGTGTGTGTGTGTGTGTGTGTGTGTGTGTGTGTAATTCATCTCGGTCGTCTGCTGGTCACCCAGCCAGTCTTCACCATTACGGAGCGAGCTCAGAGCTCATAGACCGATCTTCGGGTAGGACTGAGACCATATCAACACACAACACACACCGGGAAAGCGAGGCCACAACCCCTCGAATTACATCCCGTACCTATTTACTGCTAGGTGAACAGGGGCCACACATTAAGAGGCTTGCCCATTTGCCTCGCCGCTTACCGGGACTCGAACCCGGGCCTCTCGATTGTGAGTCGAGCGTGCTAACCACTACACTACGCGGTGTGTGTGTGTGTGTGTGTGTGTGTGTGTGTGTGTGTGTGTAGATTATATAACTGGTGAATACAGTAACTGTCACAAGACTTAGCTATAACAAAGAAACCACAATTAGATTAATGAAAGTTATTTCTGAGGTATAAATAGAATATAAAAAGCGAACGGCGTCACGTAGATCACAAAGATAAAAGGACACACACACACACACACACACACACACACACACACACACACACACACACACACACACACACAAGAAGAAAGATAAATAATGAATAAATAAAATAATTAAATACGGATCAGATAAAAGTTGGGCTTAACACACACTGGACATAAATATCACAGGTCAAGGATAAAGGTTTACAGATAAATAAAATAAAAGAATCGAGACAGTGTTACTGTAAAAAGTTACAATCGTAAAGGCAAGATCATTGTAGAAGTTATGCCTGTTTTAACAGTAGAAGTGGTAGCAGTAGCAATAATGAAATAGTAGTAGCAGTTGTGAAAAAATCCTCACACCTAGAGAAAGACATTAAAAGTTTACGTTGAAGAAAAAAAGAGGGAGAGAATGATGAAACAAAAGATGCCATGACAATCAGCATTAACCACTGGACAGAACCAAATAACTAGCGAACTACCTCATGTCATCTAGTGCAGTGTGTCCTCCAGAGAGCTACAGCACTACACGAACTGCGGCTTTGAATAATTCATCGTGACGGAGGCTAATAAGGCAAAGAGCAGGCGCGTCACGGCGAGTGGAGGGCGGAGAGACGGAACACAGAATGGCAGAGAGGCAAAGAACATCCAACACTATCACACACAAACCGTGCGAATATTGAGGAGAGTGCCCTCTCCCACAACCGCCCTTCATTACAGCCACCAACATTCACGTATCGCGCTGAACAGCCAATAGATTGTACAGACCATGGCAAAAGTGGTTGGCATCGTTAGCTGTGTTGCGTCCACATGACTCGATCAGACTTGCGATGACAGTACGGAGGAAAAATGAATGCCACGCACAAGATGAGGACAGTTGTGCGAAAGGAAACACTAATAGACCAGGTGATCCCTCTGTTTACCTTAATGAAGACCACTCATACGAATCTTTGACATTTGCCGGGCGATTCTCAAGGACTGTTGGGTATCCCGAGTACCATATGTACTGTACGGTACCACTGACCTCGAACGCGCGAGTCACCCACGGGTTATTTACAAAATTCACCAATGCTGTGGCGATTCGCTATACCAAACTCAAATTTCGAGTCACACACTCGAGTGAGGCGGGGAGGAAGGGCTGTTGTGTCAGTGGGCACCCAGTCCTCGGTGAAGTGAGGAATGGCAGGCAGGACACGCGGAATAGCTTCTCAGAATGTTCTGGCCTGTGTCATGAAGGAAATGTAGGATTCAGAAAACATATAATTTTACCGGGAACTACTGCAGAAGAATTCATCGTGAAATTATTGAAATATGTAGATAAGCAATAGGATGAAAGTCGCATCGGAAAGGAAAAGATGATCAATGACAACAACAACAATTATGACGACGATGACGCAGACACCATATGATTACACACGGGGAAAAAATATATACAACTAATATGACGGAACTTTTTTTGTCCTATTAAATGAACAGAAAAAAAAAGCAGTAACTGCGTAAGGACGTGTTTAAGGAGGCAACACGAGGCAACACCGACCTTATCAGCCTCGCAACACAACACTGCCTTCATACCACATCGCGTGACACACACCACGACAATGCAAGCGATGACCAACGTAACCCGTAGGATGACACACCAGCACACGCACACGGAAGCAGACACACACGCTCACACAACACGCAAAGGTACACACGCAAGAACAACATTAACACAAACCCTCCCTCAACACATCGTAACACACACTACTTAGGAAATACTGTGTTGGACCCTTATAAGAGTGGGACGACATGACATTATTCTAAACATGTTCCTCTCCGTTAACCCTACTTCAAAAATCTATGTATGTACAAATTAAGTATTGATTTTTTTTTTTGGGTAATTATAATCATTATGCCTATTATTGTTACCGTGGATGCTCTTCATTTGTGTACGTTCTGTAAACACTTACAAAAATATGAACATGATTTTTTGTGTCTATGGATGTATATTGTAAAACGCCACACCCATCTATGTCATCACAGATACAAATATAACTGGATATGTACTCTAAATACACACACACACACACACACACACACACACACACACACACACACACACACACACACACCGTTTCTACAAAATAAGAAAATGACAAATGGAAAAGTGAAAACGTGAAGAGAGAAGGCGAAAACTATGTACACTATTTACACACACACACTCACACACACACACACACACACACACACACACACACACACACACACACACAAACTGTACACCTACAAATTGGTCATGTACATGTACCTTTGTATACAGTAGAAGTTCCCTTACTATTTCCTTTCCTCTCTCCCTCTGTCTCCAATCACTTGCCAGCCAGCGGGAGAGTGAGAGGAGGGCAGGAGGGAGGGATGAGGGACGAGTGGATTTACAGTCTTTCACTTCAAGGACTAGATATACATTTCAGTCACTTACCCAAACATACTTTTCAACATTTTTACCTTAATCAGTAACACTCGTCCACTTGCTAACTCTCAGCTCCACGGTGATACAAACACCTTTCTTTTTTCTATACTCTGTTCTGTGTGTGTGGAAATTCTCTCTGTATTCCACTTCCTCTCTCCTGCCTCTCTATAAGGGACAGCTGCTACTACTTTGGTTGTTCGTTTTGGTTCGAACAGCTCGCACGTTACTGCTTTTAAGTATCAGTGCTTCACTTTCACCACTCAGTCGAAGCTTCGATACACAGACGCTCGAGCTTCGTGTTATGAAGAACTCACTGTAAGAAGACGAGACCCCTCCCACGTGACACACTGATAAACAATGTGACACTTCGAATCTCCCTTGGATGAGTTGAGGGAAGCAGCAAGCCTCCTCCTGTCTCCGTGTCTCGTGTACTAATGCAAGGAGAACATGAACCTAAAAAAAAGACGTGGAACCAAAATGTATCTCCTTCACAATTCACTCTGCTTCCCCATACACGGAGACCATTCTTTGCTTCATCTGTTCGCTTGAAATCACAGGGAGGAGTTCATGTGTAGTGTGTGTGTGTGTGTGTGTGTGTGTGTGTGTGTGTGACGCAGGACGCCCCGTGGTCTCAGCTGAGAGAGGGTTGCGTCCTACGTCTCTCTACTCATGGTCGCTTAGGCTCGTGCCGCTGGGAGAGGGTGAGGAGGCGCCGCTGGTTGTCTATCACCTGCAGGTTCCTCACGTACACCCGGATCTCGTTCTCGTTCTTGGGGACAGGTGGCGCCTCCAGAGCTGCTCGGGAGGGAGAACACTTGATTTAGACACATACACGCCAGGTGATACTCCTTCCAAACACCTGCTTTATGCTGCTCTTCTTTCTCTCTTTATCATGTTGTCTTTCTCTGTCTTTTTTTTCTCAAGATATTTGCTCATTCTTGGCTTTTCACTATGCACTTTTTTCTTCGTCTCTCTCTCTCTCTCTCTCTCTCTCTCTCTCTCTCTCTCTCTCTCTCTCTCTCTGTAAAGGCTTTATCACTCGAAATACTTTAACTATGTACTTTTTTCATAGCTCTCATTCTAGATACTTAATAATCTGCTGTAAACACACACACACACACACACACACTCTCTCTCTCTCTCTCTCTCTCTCTCTCTCTCTCTCTCTCACCGAGTGGCCTGGAGCGGCAGTAGCGGATGGTCCTGAGGGTCTCGGCCAGCATGTGCATCTTTTCGAAGTTCACCAGGCCGTCGATGATAGTGCTGTTCCCCTCGTGGGTGAAGGTCATGTCTGCAGAATGGCGGGCGGGGTTACCAGGGACCACACAGCATTGCAAACACCACCACACATTTACCCACTCAAAGAAGCAACATTACATAATCAGGCCCGCATTTTGGAACGCTTTTGGTCTTTCAATATGCATGACTATTTTCAAAGGCCACAGAGATGATAAGTCGATTTCCCAACAGTGTTCTATTTACCTGTTGATAATGAAGGAAGCTCAATCTTTCACTAGAACCATAAAACACAGTTAAAAAATCAATGTAACTTTAACTATAGAGCCTTATGAAAATAGGGGAGGTATGGCAAATAAGTGCTTCAAAGTAAGGTCAATAACCTAACACAGTCTAGTCGTATAGGTAACTACTCGTGTTTAGCTTAGTAGAGATGCATCTGCTTGAATCAAAGTGAGCGGCACGAGACTTCACACACACACACACACACACACACACACACACACACACACACACACACCTTTCATGAGCAGGGGCGTGAAGGGCAAGATGGGTGAGTGCAGTTTGGCCACATACATTCTGTAGGCCCGGTGGTTCTTGGACGGGTCGATCAGCATCTCAAACTCAGAGTACATCTTGCGAAACCTGGCGGGGAGCGAGACACCGTGAGGAGAGTGGTAAAGAAAACGGAAGGATAGAATAAGTGTTAGGATCAAACCTTGTAACACTTTCGCACCGCATATCACTACCTAGTCTAAGTACCTACTATATAAGGAAACAAGGGTAAAAATCTGATTTCCTCTTAAATAAAAAAAAAGGAAAGTGTAAAAATCTAATGCAATAAGCGATAGAAATGAAAAAAAACGAACATAAGAAAAATAATGAATAAAGATGAACAGAAATAAATAAAGAATGATTAATGAAGGATAAAAGGAGGACAGGAAGGAAGGAATAAAAGGATCACAGAAACCACGGAAAAAACAAAGAAAAAGATAAAAGAAAGGAAAGAAAATGGGAAAAAATAAAACATACGTATACACAGATACACAAACAGAAGAAAATAAAAATATTATAGATTTCAATTCCAGTCACTCAACTCTTGTATAAGGAAACAAACACCCCCTCCCCCTACCAACACACACACACACACACACACACACACACACACACACACACACACCTTGAGGACAGTCTTTCCCAGGTTTGCGTGAGGCGGGATACAGCCACGTTGCTGAGGCCGATCACGATGGCGAAGAAGGCGTTCAGGTTCTGCTGCTCCTTGCAACTGTCGGGGAAGGAACATTACTGATGCAAGGCTGTCACTGTTACTGCTGCTACTTCTGCTGCCACTATAATGTTATACTGTTGTGTGTGCTGTGATTACTATGCTATCGCTACTACTATTGTGTTAGCAACAAATACAACGTTAAAATGATGAAATGCTACAGCCACAACGTGTTAAACAAGAAATACGTGAGGTTTTGAACAGAAGCTTTCAATCTGTATGCATGAGGGAATTGTCATTTCTAATTGATGACAAGATACAAACTATACCATGTAAACTGTAACGCACCTACATTGATAAAAGGAGGTGAAATACAGATAAAAGGAAAGTTGATGGACTAAATGAAATATCTAATTGGTCCACGAAGGAGTGAAGCGATCCACCATTACACTATAAGTACTCACTAAGCTGCCAATTTGATGAACTTCCTGAGCAGTTGGGAGCGTTTGGAGAGAGCGTTAGCGAGGCACATTTCCGTCACCACCCAGTACTGGATCTCGTTGAAGCGGCGCAGGAACACGTCCAGGTTGCACATCACCTCGCCGAAGTGGTCCCGCCCGAACACGTGGTACAGGAACTCATACTGTCAGCACGGCACCAACACACCAGGGCACGGAGCACGATGGAACACGGAGGAGGTGGAAAGAGTAGCACTTGTTACTTTATTCACGGATTCATTCAGATAATCAGTACGTTATTCTATTTGTCTAAGTGTTTATTCTTTATCAATGCCTCAAAACTCAATTCCTCTGCCTATCTCGAAACACTCTTCCAGACAACTATCCTTCTTCAATGACACCCAACTGTTTCTATAAAGTTAGGTGTTCGATGTCATCTCAGCCAGTTACCTGCCCTCATTACAACAGCTAACTCTATACAACGCCCTCTCTCTCTCTCTCTCTCTCTCTCTCTCTCTCTCTCTCTCTCTCTCACCTCATGGATGGCGCTGAAGAGGTCCCAGTCGTGGCTGGTGATGTGGTAGGCCAGCTCTCTCGTACTGTACATCTCCAGCTGGTTGATGGTGCCTTCCGAGGGCCCCTCCTGCTCGGCGAGGGGCATCTGAGGCAGGGAACCACGAAGCAATGAGGTCAGTAATCAGGATACCACTACAAGTACCGCTTTTCATATGAAGTTGAAGAGGAGAAAACTCATCTATCAGGTTATCAGTGAATCAATAGAGTTAAAGGAAGATCAGTCATATTTATGGATAGAGATGATAGATAGACAAGTTGTGGCCGCTATAGGGAATACGATGCGTAGATCACCTGGCCTCTTCTGCCTTCACTTATGTTCTCAGGTCATAGATACATAAACTGAGAACTATAAGTGACTGAGGTTCGATTCTAGTTGTCTTTTGTCTGCGGTTGTGGTATTTTCTTATCATCAGCAAACTTAGATATCTTCCAGCTGATGCCTTGATGCAGATAACGAAAAGAACGTTGCCAAACACTGCGTATACCTCATCACCTGAAGCGTCTCACTAATTAGATGGTTTTTCTCCTACTAACGACACGTTGTATTCTTTCAGAGCGTCAGTCTTGAGAAATAACTATTCTACACATTATACCACGTAACTCTAATTTAGTGAGTGGGCCATTTTGGGAACAAAAAATCTTATCTCTTGCCGTGACCAGGATTCGAACCTGGGTTATTGCGGCCACAACGCAATGTACTAACCACTATACGATCACGGCCACGAAGACATATATAACACAAGGAAAGAGGAAGAATAGAAGGAGGGGGAGGAGGAAATATTAAATTCGAGTAAATCTCTTATTCAGTTACTTATTTTATTTACTATAACTAACAAAGAGAAAAAAGGAAAAGAAAAAATATACACAAAGTTGAAATAATAATAAAAGGTGGAGATAATTACAATTGTATAGATAATAAGAAAACACAACACGACATAACGAGATAAAAGAAAACAATCGAATAAACAGGAAAGTGAAAGAAGTAACAAGAACAGAGGAGCGGTAAGCACATGGAACAAAAGCAAAGAAGGAAAATATACAAAAGAGGATAACAAAACCAAGAACAGAGGAAGAAAAGAAGAAAAGAAGAACAAAAAAGATCAAGAAGCAGACTGACCAAGGCGTCGAGGTGGTCCTTGTTGGAGATAAAGAGGCGTCCGTTGAGGCTGAGGGCGGTGGGGGGGCAGATCTCCCTCTCCCTGAACGGCACCACCTCACCTGTAACATTAGGGAGTCAGGTGTGTGTGTGTGTGTGTGTGTGTGTGTGTGTGTGTGTGTGTGTGTGTGTGTGTGAGATTTACGTGACTATGTATAGAACGTAATTCTCTCTCTCTCTCTCTCTCTCTCTCTCTCTCTCTCTCTCTCTCTCTCTCTCTCTCTCTCTCTCTCACCTGTAGACTTGAGTTCCACCAGCAGTAGGTTCTCTTGACGAAGGCCCAGCTTGTCTGCCGCAGAGCGCTTGATGACCTCGCTGTTGGTGTTCAGGGGGAATCTCAGAGTGCAGTAGGTGTGGTCCGCGCAGTACACCCGGAAGATTACTGCAAGGTGGGAAAGAGAGAGTGAGACTGAGTGAAGGAGGAAGAGGTGTGACTGGCGAAACTGTAAGAGGAGTATGAGAAGAAACGTTAGTGGTAGTACGGTATTATTGGAGGAAGAAAAGTAGGAGAGGGAGAAAGGGATAGAACAGTGAGAGGAGAAGAGAAAGAGAGAGAGAGAGAGGCCAGTGAGTGGAGGAGGTGAGAAAGAACCGCAAGAGGTGAAAGAAAACAAAAGAGATAGAGGAGTGGTTGCGGTGTATTTGTGGAACGGCTAAAGAAAAAAAACAACAACAATAAGAACAACAATAAAAATAAAAGTGCATCTGAAAGAAAAGATAAAGAAGAGAAAAGATATAGAAGAAAATGAAAATAAGAACGACAGCACACTAAAAAGAAAATGTGAGGAAAGGAGTGAAAAAAGTAGAATATGAATTAGAATAACACCGCTAGCGAAAGGAATAAATAAAGAAAAGAATAAGAGAAGAGGGATCAGAATAAGGATAAAAAAAAAGATAAAATAGTAGAAAAGAAGAACAAGAATAAGCACTTGATATGTTAATATATGGATAGAACAAGTAAATAAAAGGCAGGATGAAAGAAAATAGAAAGAGAGAGAGAGAGAGAGAGAGAGAGAGAGAGAGAGAGAGAGAGAGAGAGAGAGAGAGAGAGAGAGAGAGAGAGAGAGAGAGAGAGAGATGCATGAAAACTAAAAAATAGACACAAGGAACATAATCGTAAAAAGAAAAAATCCAGAGAGAGAGAGAGAGAGAGAGAGAGAGAGAGAGAGAGAGAGAGAGAGAGAGAGAGAGAGAGAGATGCATAAAACACTAAAAAAATAGACACAAAGACAGAATCGTAAAAAGAATAAAACTGAGAGAGAGAGAGAGAGAGAGAGAGAGAGAGAGAGAGAGAGAGAGAGAGAGAGAGAGAGAGAGAGAGAGAGAGAGAGAGAGAGAGAGAGCAAGTGAACCGAACACTCAAAATTCTTTCTTCAGATTTCTTAAAAATAGAATCAACAGTGAATGCGGTGGACACGCCTCGCTGAGTCCCGCCACACCAAGCAAAAATGAATAAACAGATGAAATAAAACATAAACAAAAATAAATAAATCAGCGAAATAGATGGATAAGTTAAAATAAATACATGGAAAATAATAATGACAGAATAAACTAAAGATTGAAGTAACGTAAACAGACGCGTCAAATTTCCAGTCGTTGGTATAAAAAAGTAACAAAAAAAAAAAAAAAAAAATAAGAAACGATAAAGCGAAACAATATAAAAATAGATGAAAAATAATGAAACTTAAATGCGCTGAATCAGTAAATAAAAAGCTACGTAACCTTTACTGACCAAACTTAACATTACGTCAATAGATAAACAATAAATACACAAAGTACCCATTACTGGAATATCACTGAAGAAAGAATCTATGAATTACCGTTCCAACTTTTTTTAGTACTTTTTTTAACCAAGAGAGGAAAAAAAAAAATATTGCGTTCACTCGTCTGCGTCACCATCAGTAATGAATAAATAAAAATACAACAATTAATATCTTTTACAATACACGTAATGGAGCGCAGATTAATCCCTTTATGAGAGAGTATTGCAGCTTTGTTTTGGGTCACCTTTTTATACAACGGAAGATTTTATGCATGAGAGAGAGAGAGAGAGAGAGAGAGAGAGAGAGAGAGAGAGAGAGAGAGAGAGAGAGAGAGAGAGAGAGAGGACGATGCAGATGAGTCACTGTCTTGCACGTGAACACAGCTAGAAAGGAGGGACAAAGGTAGTACAAGGTGAAGGGACACAGGTATCGTGGCATTCAGGTGAGAGGTGACGAGGGGCTACAGGTGTCACAGGTGCTACGGGCGGCAAGATGCACAGGGAACAGAGAGAGGGACTGACATGTATTGTGAGGAGTGAAGGAAAAACACAAGTCATCCTAGTACAAAATGCATCACTACGTATACATCAAGGTCTACGTATACATCAAGGTCATCACTACAGTGCCTAAAGGTCTACATGTAATCAAGACAACAGTATTCTTTATGCACCGTTGCACTTTCACTGCTACAGGATGCTGGACATTCAATTCATCGCTTGTAATGTTTAACTTTTTAACCCC
This sequence comes from Portunus trituberculatus, assembly GCF_017591435.1. Taxonomy (NCBI): domain Eukaryota; kingdom Metazoa; phylum Arthropoda; class Malacostraca; order Decapoda; family Portunidae; genus Portunus; species Portunus trituberculatus. Next base: position 7,324,671 of record NC_059267.1, read on the forward strand.
TTCAGTACCATGACGCGTTTCCATATTCACTCTGCTTACTATTTGGTGATTTTATACAGCTTCAGAAACTTATGTGAGATTTAAATTGTGAAGACTGCGGCCATTAATATTCTGATCTCCATAGAGCCTTCCTAATGTCAATAAAATGGTCTAATGGTACACAAAACTCAAGGTAAAAATGTGTCCCAGCACTGAAGGGGTATGACCTGTTTTCTTATTCATTCTGCGTACTATTTGGCAATTTAATACAGCTTCAGAAGTTTATGTGGGGAGTAAAATAGTGAAGGCTTTAGCCATTTATCTTCTGACCTCCAGAGACCCTTCCTAATGTAACTAAAATTGTATAATCATACCCAAAACACGTGGTAAAAATGCGTCCCAGTACTGAAGGAGTTAAACATATTTTTCTTCTAGTCTCTTAATGTAACTTGAAAAAAATGGAATTAGTCTTCTATTCCCTTTTTTCCATCATTCAGGGGACATTATTATTTACTCCATTGACATCCGTGGCATTAAAAGCGCTCAGCATTAGGCAAGGAATGATGTGGCGGTGCTTCTGATGCAACAAAAATATTATTTCATGAAGCAATCACAACAAGTCACTGTACGTGGCAAGGAATCACAGACTACAAGCTAAACTAACATGACTGACTATAAAAGGCTTTCTCCACGGGCAGGCGCGGCGGTGGGCGAGCTTATGGAGAGAGAGAGAGAGAGAGAGAGAGAGAGAGAGAGAGAGAGAGAGAGAGAGAGAGAGAGAGAGAGAGAGAGAGAGAGAGAGAGAGAGAGAGAGAGAGAGAGAGAGAGAGAGAGAGAGAGAGAGAGAGAGAGAGAGAGAGAGAGAGAGAGAGAGAGAGAGAGAGAGAGAGAGAGAGAGAGAGAGAGAGAGAGAGAGAGAGAGAGAGAGAGAGAGAGAGAGAGAGAGAGAGAGAGAGAGAGAGAGAGAGAGAGAGAGAGAGAGAGAGAGAGAGAGAGAGAGAGAGAGAGAGAGAGAGAGAGAGAGAGAGAGAGAGAGAGAGAGAGAGAGAGAGAGAGAGAGAGAGAGAGAGAGAGAGAGAGAGAGAGAGAGAGAGAGAGAGAGAGAGAGAGATTGTGATAAAAAGTGTTCGTATCCCCACCACAAAAAAATAAAAAGAAAAAAGAAAAAGACCTACAAAATCTTTTTTTTCTCTCTCTTTTTGTGGTGAGGCAAGTTCAGACTCCCTATTCTCCTTGGGAGTGCCGCCACACTCGCCTGCCGTGCCCGCAAGAGGAGCAGAAGGAAGAGGAGGAACAGTAGCCAAGCATACGTTACCAGAAGTGGACATCAAGGGGTGGCACAGAGAAACCTCGGCCATGCCGTGGCCCTTACTGTCGTCCTGCGCCCGGATGGCTCTGTGTGGCTCCGTCGGCTCCTCCGTGGACGTCACTCCGAAGAGACTGATGGGACGCCCGCTGGTGGGGAGCTTCCACTTGCTCACCCCCGCTGTGGACCTGTCTCGCTCGTAACGCTCCAGCGCCTCCGCCACGCTCAGCATCAGCGTGGCCTCGTCCCGCAGAGCCACGCCGTACACCTCCACGTCCTTCGCCACCTCCTCCTGTAGAGTCTGTGGCGGAGTCAAGGTCAGGTCAGCTCAAGGAAATTGGTGTTTAGTTTAGTTGAGTGTTTATTTGTTGTATCGTTCAGTAACTGTGTTTTCATAGGATTTATCGTTCTGGAAAGACAAATTTGCGCCTCTGTGAAAACTTACAGCTGTCTACTTACATAAATACATTTCTCTCTCTCTCTCTCTCTCTCTCTCTCTCTCTCTCTCTCTCTCTCTCTCCAAGTCCTCCGTACCCACCTGCAAGAACTGCGAGGCGGCAGGGCTGCTGAAGACTGGCGTTTTGATGGTCATGACCCAGCGGTGGACGAAGTGAATGACGCGCCTCTTGCACGCCACAATGAACTCTTGGTCTTGACTGTTGCTCTGACTGTCGATGCGATAAGTACTGACGGAGTTAAGGAAGATATGCAGCTCCTGGCGGGGAAATGGTGTTCGGGGACACTCTTGTAAGTCTTCATTAAATTGAGGTTGGGACGCATGTTTACTTCAAGTTTCAGGTGTGATTAGACCGTTCTATTTACATTAGGAAGAGTCTATGAGGTCAGAAAATTAATGGCCACAGTCTTCACTATTTTAATCCCCCCATATAAGTTTCTGAAGCTGTATAAAATCACCAAATAGTAACCAGAATCAATATGAAAACGCGTCATGGTATTGTAGGTGTTAAATCTAAAGCACAGCACTCTTGCGTCAGCGTGCCTCCCTCCCGCGGCTCACAGTCACTAGTGCTACATAATCTACATAATGAGGTGCAGTGAGGCTCGCATTTGACGGTGGAGTGAGAGTTTTAGTGTTTCCCTCTACGAACACGCAACATTTTTCCGGTCACGGGCACAAGTCCATCCAGCGCGCGAGGAATGGCAGCCGAACAGAGTAGGAAAAAAATAAAAAGGATAGAAAAAAAAGGAATGATTGGGTTAACTCGCAGCGGCCACCTGTGCCAGTAACAAGCCGGCAATCAAATATGTATAGACCTCAGCTAACCAGGTAACCGTTGCAACAGCTATGATTCTTTTTTAGCGTATAAATTTCGAAAGGAATTTACGTCACATGTAATTTGTTTATGCAATGGTTATTCAAATGTTGACGCAAACCAGTAATGTCTGTGTTTTTTTGTGTTTCTCTTATTATTTTTTATACCTTTCTGTTGAAAAATCAATTGTGCAGTACATTTTTGACTAATTCTTTTGATTCTTTTATGGAGACTACAATTCAAGTGGGCCTTTTTTTTCTAATATTCATTTTTTTGGCCTTCGGTTGTTCTCCCTCTTACATAAAAAAAAAAAAAATAAATGTGATTGTGTTGTTTGTCAGGAAGAGAAAATGTTGTGTTAAAGAAGGAAGTCGTGTGTGTGTGTGTGTGTGTGTGTGTGTGTGTGTGTGTGTGTGTGTGTGTGTGTGTGTGTGTGTGTGTGTGTGTGTGTGTGTGTGTGTGTGTGTGTGTGTGTGTGTGTGTGTGTGTGTGTGTGTGTGTGTGTGTGTGTGTGTGTGTGTGTGTGTGTGTGTGTGTGTGTGTGTGTGTGTGTGTGTGGTGGGGGGGGGCTAAGCTGCATGGTAACAAACACACACAAACATACACACTGTTCACGTATGACTTATCCCCCTCACCACTACCACCACCCTTACCACCACTACCACCACCATCACCACCACTACCACCACCATCACCACCACTACCACCGCCACCGTTCACTCACCATAATTCCATTTCCACTACTCCACCTGACCTTTCACCTTTCAATACAGCGACTCCACCACGCAATGTTCCAAGAAAAGAAATAGAAAAAGAAAAAGGAGAAAAAAAATGTTGATCAGTGATTTAGAAGTGTCTCAAAGCAAACACATAATTGAGTAGAGAGAGAGAGAGAGAGAGAGAGAGAGAGAGAGAGAGAGAGAGAGAGAGAGAGAGAGAGAGAGAGAGGAAAAATAGATAACTAATAATAAAAACAAAGCTAAAACACACACACACACACACACACACACACACACACACACACACACACACACAGAAACTCACGAAACTTCCCTTACTACATAAAAATAAAAGATATCCTAAATGAACTCTTCTCCAACCAATCACAGGATATTTCAGGATCTCTTTAGTAGCACGGAAAGGATATTGTCTGAGGAGCTCCTTGGTGAGGTGCGGGTAGGGCATGAAGACGATGTGCGTGAGGAGGAAGTCGTCGAGGAAGAGGTCAGTGGTGGTCAGCTCACACCGCCTCAAGGGAAGGTTGGTCATCTCCACTCCTGACGTCCCCCGCCGCCCGTCCAGACGTGTCTCCAGCAGGTGCTCCAGCATCTTCTGTGGCGTGCCAGACATCACCGTGTACCTGGGGGTGGGGGTGACGCTGCTAGTGGTAGTGGTAGTAGTAGTAGTAGTAGTAGTAGTAGTAGTAGTAGTAGTAGTAGTAGTAGTAGTAGTAGTAGTAGTAGTACTATTATCATTATTATTATTATTATTATTATTATTATTATTATTATTATTATTATATTATTATAATTAGTAGTAGTAGTAGTAGTAGTAGTAGCAGTAGTACTAGTAGGTGTTGTTGTTAAAGAAAGTAAAAATCAAGATGAACACACACACACACACACACACACACACACACACACACACACACACACACACACACACACACACACACACACACACAGGAACATAAAGACAAGAATCTCTACGGACAGGAGAGACAGAGTGAGGCCAGAGGAGCAGCGACACCAGGCAGGATGAAGTGTTTCTTATTTAATGGAAGCGACACTCACCAGGGGTAAAAGTGGAAATATTCTTCTTACTACCACATGAATATGACATTTCAAAGGTAGTATTGGTCTATAATAGGAGCAAAAATACACGGGGATACAAACTCTTTTCTCTTCAAATAATCTTAGTAATCATTTAACTCTTTCAGTAACAAGACGCGTTTCCATATTCGTAATGCTTACTATTTGGTGATTTTATACAGCTTCAGGCATTTATGTGGGCGGTTAAAATAGTGAAGACTGTGGTCATTAATCTTCTGACCTCCATAGAACCTTCCTAATGTCAATAAAATGGTTTAATCGTACACAAGTCTCAAGGCAAAAATGTTTCCCAGTATTGAAAGGGTTAATCACATCAGTCTAGTATATTATGTAGAGTGAATGAAGATAAATAAACCAGTTGGGCATGAGGTATACAAGAATATTTCACAGCGTTACTTCAAAACTCCACCATTTTGAAATATTAGTTAACCCAAAGATTTCCCTCTCGTCTGCCTGCAGTACACTTGCCCGCCCTGCTGCCTGCTGCCTGCTGCCCGCCACCAGGGAAATACAGGACACCCAAGTAATTGCTACTTCCTACACTGCCTATCTTACTGCTACAACAACAACGACAACAACAACAACAACTATTACTAATGCATCACAATCACCACTACTACTCCTACTACTACTGCTACTACTACTACTACTACTACTACTACTTACTAAAACTACTTCTATACCAGTACTACTACTACTACTGGAAAAAGAAAACAACAACAACGACGCAAACACACACACACACACACACACACACACACACACACACACACACACACACACACACACACACACACACACACACACACACACACAATAAAAACTCCTACTACACTGCCCACTCCCTCCTGAAAAAAAAGGCACACAAAATAAACTAAAAAAAACTACACGAATGAATCAAACAGCCATCCCTCCCCACCCCGATAAAGAGTCCCCTGAGAAGACTAACTTGTAGTGTGAGTGCGTGTGGGCGTTGGACGAAATCTTCTCCAGAACAAGCACATCCTGTCCGTGTTCCTTGAGGCGTACTGTGTTGGCCTCCACGTCACGCATTATCCTGTTGAAGTCCCCCTTGTCCACCCGCAGGAAGTGGCAGTTGTCCTCGTGTAAGATGATGGTGGCCGCCCTGTGGAGGAGGAGGAGGAGGAGGAGGTGGAGGGGGTGTAGTTGGTGGAGGTAAAGCGTTTGGTTTGCACGTGAGAGAGACAAGTTGTGGTTGCTTGTGGTTGATGGTGGTGGTTGTGGTGGTGGTTCTGATGTTGGTTAGTGATGATAATGATGATGATGATGATGATGATGATGATGAGAGATGAGGAGGAGGAGGAGGAGGAGGAGGAGGAAAGAGGTGTAGAAGGTGGGAGAGATACGTAGAAAGATAGATAGACAGACAAAGACATAAAAATAGGTACAAAAATGCATGCACGTAGATAGATATATAGATTAACGTTATACAAACACTCCATTGATCACAAACATAAAAACAACATTGAAATAAACCATGAATGACACAATATACACGTGCAAAATGTTAATATGTAACTCAAATTCACAAGCAACGGTGATGAGAGATTAGTAAAGATTAGTAAGGAAGCCAAAATGAACATGCCTTAAGATGAAGACGACTAAAGAGAGAGAGAGGAGAGGAATAGAGCAGTCAGTCATCTCAGGTCCCCGCCACAGAAAACAAAGCGAATAGGTCAAGAAACAAAGGCAATAGTGTACTTGGATTCATCTTTAGCAGCATTCACATTAGAAGTCCCGAAGTGGTGTTAAAATTACAGTTTGCTTATTTATTTATGTAAGGGGAGAAACACTGGACAAGGGCAACAAAAGCGATCAAATAAAAAGATTCCACATTATCTATACTGTGATTGTGGTCTCAGTATTAACCCCTTCAGTATACCGTGACACGTTTCCATATTCATTCTTCTTACTATTTGATGATTTTATACGCCTTCAGAACTTATGTGGGGGATTAAAATAGTGAAGACTGTGACCATTAATCTTTAACCTCCATAGTTCCTTCCTAATGTCAATAAAATGGTCTACTTGTACAGAAATCTTGATGTAAAAATGTGTCTCAGTACTGAAGGAGTTAAAATAAAAGGAGGAGAAATCTGTCAGTCAATAAGGAGGAAAATGACTTAAAAAGATACAAGAAAAGTTAAATATATTTCTTACGAGAAGAGATTAAGGCTTTCAAATATACGTTCCATGAAACAGCACAGATTAAGAGGAGGAGTAATAGAGGCAATGAAGAAGCATAAGTGACGTAACACGGCGATACGAACAAAATCCTTCAGGTTAGTCATCAGGGAAGATCTGGAAGCAACGGATTCAATCTTGATGAAGTTAGATTTATAAAGTTAGGCAGAAATTGGTTCTCAAATAGAGTGTTAAATGAATGGGATTGACTCGGTAATAAGACTGTTGATGAAAGAAGAAGAAGAAGAAGAAGAAGAAGAAGAAGAGAGGAGGAGGAGGAGGAGGAGGAGGAGGAGGAGGAGGAGGAGGAGGAGGAGGAGGAAGAAGAAGAAGAAGAAGAAGAAGAAGAAGAAGAAGAAGAAGAAGAAGAAGAAGAAGAAGAAGAAGAAGAAGAAGAAGAAGAAGAAGAAGAAGAAGAAGAAGCAACTGAAAAAAAGCAGAAAATAAGAAAATACAAATCTAAGAGCAGAGAGAGAGAGAGAGAGAGAGAGAGAGAGAGAGAGAGAGAGAGAGAGAGAGAGAGAGAGAGAGAGAATTACACAAACACCCACAATCATGAATCGAGAGAAAGACCCAAACAAACAGCATGTTGTGAAGGAGATTTACTAAGATTGAGGAAGAGAGAGAAGGAGAGGAGGAGAGAGGGAGAAGGAGGAGGAGGGAAGAGGAGAGGAAAGGAAGGGATAAGAGTCCTCAAAACCAGGAAGTGGGAAACGAGGATTAATTGGAAGGGAGGGAGGTAAAGAATAAGCTGAGAAGACCGTGAGAGAGAGATAGATAGATAGATAGATAGATAGATAGATAGATAGATAGAGAGAGAGAGAGAGAGAGAGAGAGAGAGAGAGAGAGAGAGAGAGAGAGAGAGAGAGAGAGAGAGAGGACGTGGGACTGGGGAAGAAGGAACAGCAAACACATATGATTGAATGATTGATTTGATGAAGCGCACTGTTTTCATATCGTTCGGGAAGGAGAAGGAGAAGGAGGAGGAGGAGGAGGAGGAGAGAAAAGAAGTGAGGAAAGAAAAATTATGAAAAGAAGAAGCAAAACTGAATGAAAGAAAAGAACAACTTGAATCACAAAGGAAAAGAAGGAAAAAAACACACACACACACACACACACACACACACACACACACACACACACACACACACACACACACACACACACACACACACACACACACACTCACCTGGGAGCGTCATTAACGAGGGCGAGCTTGCCGAAGTCATCTCCCTCGTGTAAGGTGTTGACGACGCCCTTACCATGAATAGCGACGTTCACAGAGCCTCGCAGGATGATGTACCACGACTTGCCCTCAGACCCTTGCTGGAACACTGCCGGGGAGACGAGAGGGATGAAGAGGAGGACTGGCACAGGAGAGAGTATTGCTGCTGCTGCTACTACTACTACTACTACTACTACTACTACTACTACTACTACTAATGTTAACTAGAAATCAGACTCAATTTCTCTCCATCTCGGTCTCATAATCCTCCACCACAACTATTTTCTCTCTCTCTCTCTCTCTCTCTCTCTCTCTCTCTCTCTCTCAATGCATTAACAAAGGAATATGATCTTAGTACCATTAATGGTGGTATTAGCAGGAGCAACAGCAGAAGTACCAACAGTAGTAGTAGTAGTAGTAGTAGTAGTAGTAGTAGTAGTAGTAGTAGTAGTAGTAGTAGTAGTAGTAGTAGTAGTAGTAGTAGTGTTGAATGGCTACATAACAATATAATAATATAGAAGAAACAAGAAATGAAGGAAACACGGATATATGATAGTTCGCCAGTATGCAGTGTGCTGTAGCATCCAGCCGTAGAGTTAGGGCGAAAAAAGGCATTAGGAGTTAGGGCGAAGGGTCAAAAGGAAAACAATTTTAATTACCCAGGCTAGGGTAGCCAGTAAACATCGTGGCACAGACATGTTGTTGGTTCCGCACACGTGGGCTTTCACCTGACTGGTGAACGGTAACTGGATGGGCGTGTTATTGTAGGTCAAGTCTGACCCCCCCCTGAATTCTCTGAAGGAAGGTTGGAGACATGTGTCAGAAAGAGACGAGAGAGGGACGAGAGAGGAAGCAGGAAGGGAGGACAGCCTCTGAGCGGGACCGCCTCGGCTGTGTAACCGAGGAGGCATGATCACTTTGTGTCTCATATAAACAGTAAGTGGAACTATAAGTTGCAATGCAGTCTCTGAGATAATTTAGAAAGGAGGAATAATCATAATAGAACGTTTAGGTATTATTTTAGCAGATGTGTTTATGTGTACGTGCGTTATGACGCCGTTATATACTTGAATTTTTATATTACGAGTAAAGGATCTTATGTACAGCTTCGTACGTATACGCATGTGTGTTGCTCTAACGAATAAGTTACATAACAAATTTACTTGTGTGTATTCGTGTTCGAAGTTAAAGTAGTTATTATGTATGGATACCAAGAGAAAGAGGTTCGTTGAGTGAAGTACTTGCGATGATATATCAAGATTTGTCATTATATTCGGTGATGTGTTACATTGTCATTTTCGTGAATGAAGTAAGGTAACTATATGTGCATAGTGATACATTTCGTGGTATGTTACGTTGATTGCTTGTATTCATGTACTAAGTAAAGGTAATTCTTATATATGGGCAACTGGTTGAAAGGGGGAAAGTTGTAATTACTGCATATGAGATTTACTGATTAATAAAGCAGTGTTTGGATATTGTAATAACGTTATGAGGATATAGTGGACGACGTTGAGGTAGAATTTGTTCTGATGTGAGAATATAGAGATGAAGAGAGAAAGTTTGAATATTGCACACGAGAGAATTATGTTCAGTGACGAGTTACGTTGTCGCATTCGTATACGAGATTAAAGTAATTCTTATGTATGGTTGTAAAAGAAATTGTAATGATTTGCAGTGGAGAGAGCGACAGAAGGGACTGTGAGTGTCATTTGTCGGCGCCGTATCAAACATCTTATGTATAGATATTATTTTTGCTAATTTAAGGTAAAAAAACCTTTGACTGTTTATAACCAGTAGCTAGAGAATTTGTGCTACGTCGTGCAACAGCTTGGATCATGACAGTAGTATTAGTATTGGTATTAGTATTATTATTATTACTTGTAGTAGTAGTAGTAGTGGTCCGACACATCAAATATTTGTTTCACTGCCTTGCCATCCATCACACTCTCCCTCATCCTCTCTCACTCACTGCTACTGTTCCACCCTGACTCTCCCTCCGCCCTCCCACACATCACTCACTCCCCAGCCAACGTGTAACTGTGGTTCATTTGATTAGGGAAAAGTGTTTGGCAGGAACATTTGTTTTTACCACGTTTCAGTCCACAGGTTCTCTCTTTCTATCCATTCTAACTCCACTACTTCCAACCTTTCCATTCACACAAATAAGTGAAGCTACAACAAACTACCACACCTACACACTTCTACCTATTACCACCTGTAACTCAGCACTAATAACATGATTAGTGAGTCTATTCTATCTATCTATCACTATTTGAAAGCCAGTCCCTTCCTCTGTCTTTCTTCAACCTAACGTATTGCATTTCCCACTAATCTATCACATTAACCCCTTCAATATTGGGATACATTTTTAACTTGAGATTTGGGTGAGATAAGAACATTGTATTGACATTAGGAAGGGTCTATGGAGAGCAGAAGATTAATGGCCACACTCTTCACTTTTTTAATTCTCCACATAAGTTTTTGACGCCATAGAAAATTACCAAATAGTAGCCAGAATGAATATGAAAATGCGTCATGATACTGAGTCGAGGGGTTAATGCAGGAGTCAATCGGTATCTTCACTGTATCTTCACTCTGCGTACTTGCTTCTGTATTTTTTCTCCTTAATGAGATGTTTACAGTTTCAGAAGAGCATCAGGACATCTCCATACACAAATTGCGCTAATTTTCTTTGAAACTCTGTAATGAACCTCGAGATTTTTTATTTCTTCATTTATACCATGTGGGCTTTTCACGGGAATTTAAGTGCTAAAGGGGATACTTTTTTGTGGTACCTACTATCTCAAAGCCCATCCGCTAGGAAACCTTTGCCCCGAGTGAGGAAGCCCAACCTACACTCGGACCGTGGATAGGATTCGAACCAGTGCGCTTGGAGACCCCTCAGACCCAAAGCACGCATGGTTCCACTGTACCACGACGGCCCCCAAGATTTAAATTCCCTAACTCTTTCGAAGCTCTATAATGAACATATTGGAAGCCGCTTGTTCTCTTTTCTTCGCTTTTCGCCCCATTTGTCATTCTTCTATACACGAGAAAGCAATGCAAGTGTAGCAACATCGCCAGGTGAAGCAACAACAGAGTAAGAGATGCTAAAAGTTTCTTACGATTCATTAGTTGATGAATTCAAAGAAAAGTGAGGGGAGGGGAGGGAAGGGAGGGAGAAGCGACGGGGAAGGGAGGGACAAGGGAAAAGAAGTAATGCACTTTATTTTTCAAGGCTATTGTAATGTTAGTCAAAACTCAGGCACTGTTCACCACCGACTTCATGTGTGTGTGTGTGTGTGTGTGTGTGTGTGTGTGTGTGTGTGTGTGTGTGTGTGTGTGTGTGTGTGTGTGTGTGTGTGTGTGTGTGTGTGTGTGTGTGTGTGTGTGTGTGTGAGAGAGAGAGAGAGAGAGAGAGAGAGAGAGAGAGAGAGAGAGAGAGAGAGAGAGAGAGAGAGAGAATGTGGACACTGTAGGAAAGAAAGAAAACGAGTGATATACTAGACAACATTACCACTGTCACTGATGTTTTCACACACTTCAGCTTAGATGCTTGGCTACTCGTCATCACACTCTCGTTGTAATTAAACACTCATCTGATCAGGGTTTAAAACGAACAACAGTTTTTCGTGCAAGCAACCGATAGTGGTAGCTTGTTTCATCTGTTTGTTTTGCCATTAATTAAAAGTGTTTCACCTGTATCTCTATCGGATCTTCTACTTTTCATTCTCATACCGTCACCTCCTGTGCTTGCCGTGTGATTTCTCTGGAATAATCCTCTACTATTTATTTTAACAAATCCATCTAGTATTACAAAAACCTCAATTACATCCCGGCTCATCCTTCGTTTACTGAGAGAGAACATGTCTACCGCTTTAGCCTTTCCTCTTACGATAAGATATAATAAGAAAAAGGAGAAATAGGAAAAGAAGAAAGAGAACAGCGCTAAGAGTGAAGACAGACGAGAAAATATGACGAGGAAGTGGAAGAGGAAAGAGGAAGAGGAGAGGGAGGAGGAGTAGAGATTAATGACCAGGAGGGGGAAAAAAATAATTGCCTTAATAATTGTCTTTAGGTTCCTGTTCCCGAGTAACTCAAACCTGCAGGAAACTTAACCAGGAGGGGACGTTTACCCACACACACACACACACACACACACACTCACATATAGTTCCCTCCCTGGAGTGTGACTCAAACTTGATGACAGAGGCGAGTTCCCGCTTGACAGTGTTGGACAGGTGGGACAGAGCCTTCAGGTGCAGCAGCTCCTCGTAGATCAGCTCCTGGTCCTCGATGGTGCGCTCGTGACTCCTGCAGAAGGCGACGAAGGGGAGGTGAGTGAGGAAAATATTGCCGGTGGTTGAATGGGTGAATAGACGAGGGGAGAGAGAGAGAGAGAGAGAGAGAGAGAGAGAGAGAGAGAGAGAGAGAGAGAGAGAGAGAGAGAGAGAGAGAGAGAGAATTTACGGCACGATAGCAGGAGAAAATGCTATGTATTACTGATATAAGAACAACAACAAGAATAACAACAATAGCTAGTACTACTACTATTACGACCACAATTGTTTTTACTAATACTATTATTAACATTGTTACTATCACAACATGAACAGCAGGAACAGCAATAAAAACTATTACTACTACTACTACTACTACTACTACTACTACTACTACTACTACTACTACTACTGCTGCTACTACTACTACTACTACTACTACTACTACTTCTACTACTACTAACTACTACTACTACTTTTACTACTACTACTACTACTACTACTACTACTACTACTACTACTACTATTATCATTACTATTATCATTATCATTAGCCCTATAGTCATTACAACAACAAGGACAATAACAACAACAACGATAACAACAACCACCACCACAGCCACTACTCCTGTCACACTATATATCCTTGAAACGAGACAACTGGGAGACAACTAGGGCGGGAGGGGGAGGAGTGAGCACCCATAGAAGCATGCACACAGCAGCTCACCCTCTCACTCTTCGCATCTAAGTCTGTTGGAGGCAAGTGAAGAAAAGCATGCAAAATCACGGTCAAAAGATCATATCCCTTACCATTTCTCCCTCGCCTCCCATCCCAGCTCCGCCCTAATGTCTCCCCGGCTCTCACGTCACTCCCTGTCCCCTCTCCCCAACCCCTCAACACATCCAGTCCCTAAGCCAGGACTCTCCCTTACCTCTCCCATCGTCGCCCTCTCCCTCTCCCTCTCCCAGTATTCTCACTCCTCTGGCGTCATCAGGTCATGAGCTGCTGGTGGTGTGAGTGTGACACGCACCTCTGCATACATACATACATAGATACACACACACACACACACACACACACACACACACACACACACACACACACACACACTCTCTCTCTCTCTCTCTCTCTCTCTCTCTCTCTGCTTGATAAGGGATATGATTTCTTGATCTAATTCTGAAAGTCTTTATCTCTGTAAAATTTTTCTTTTAGATTTTCTCAAGCAATTTTGTTCACCTGCTATAATAAACATCATTATCAGATTTATTACCACTGATACCGCCACCATTATTATTATTATTATTATTATTATTATTATTATTATTATTATTATTATTATTACTATTTCCATTGAGATCATTCTAAACGCCAATAGAAATTCCTTAATATTTCTTTCATATGACATTCTCTTCTGGTATTTTTTCCTCTTATTTAAATCTATTGGCCATTCACTTCATGCAGTTCATTTTGTTACTGACGTAGTAACTTATGTGAATCTTTTTGCACCAGTGTGTGTGTGTGTGTGTGTGTGTGTGTGTGTGTGTGTGTGTGTGTGTGTGTGTGTGTGTGTGTGTGTGTGTGTGTCTGTCGTTACGAAAGTCACCAGGGGAGGCAGCCTTGACCTTCCTTGAACCTTAGCATCGAATTCAGTATTGATTAGAGAGAGAGAGAGAGAGAGAGAGAGAGAGAGAGAGAGAGAGAGAGAGAGAGAGAGAGAGAGAGAGAGAGAGAGAGAGAGAGAGAGAAAACGGTATACATGGAATCAGTTTAATTCAAACAAAAACACATCGAGCATTTCAAGAGGCATTTAGTAACGTGAAATGAATAAACAAACAGGTGAAACACAGAGGTATGTAAATAAATTAATAAATAAAGGAGTGAATTTATAGATATATGAATAAATGAATAGATAAAACGAAAATAAAAACACCACTAGGGAAACTTAACAAAACAATAATTGCTCCACTTTATCACTAATCCCATCTCTTTTTAAGCTATTTATTTATATTTCCAACAAAAGAGTTTGAAAAAAAAACTTCCATAAAAAGATTTACCAACTATTTTCTTTTTACTCTTTTTTTGTAAACAAATTTATCGCATTTCTTTTTAATCATGAAATAACAGTGTCTGGGAATTACGGGAATAAAAAAAGAAATAATAAAAAAAAGAAAAGATGTCCCATGTAGTTATCTTTTTTTTTTTTTTTTAATCAAATTTACCTGCCTTTTTAATCACCAAATAGCACCGTTTGACAATTACTGCAATGAAACAGAAATAGTGCAAAAAAAAAAAAAAAAAAAAAAAAAGGCGATCTATGTAGTTACTTTTTTCTTTATACTTTATTTCAGTCAAATTTATCCGACTTTTTTTTAATTATCGAATAGAAAAATTTGAGAATCACTGGAATAGATAAAAAAATAGTAAAAAAAAAGAAGACAAAAAAAGGAAAGGACGTCCCATGTAGTTACTCTTTCCTTTTTACTCTTTTCTTCAAGTTTACCCGAG